>NC_061116.1:182576316-182601144 GCF_002878395.1 Capsicum annuum
TTATTGCCGTCTTGAAGGCTAAACATGTAAAAGAATTTAGGTCATACCGCTCAAATTACTACAAGCCAAGCACTTTGTTGAAGACTTATGAACTTCCAATTATTTCAATGCCAGTTAAGAAGGACTAGAATGTTTCTAAAAGTGTAGAAGAGGAAGAAGTGCGATCGTCGATATATAAAAGACAACCAGGAAGACCTAAGAAAGGAAATAAAAAGAAATCAAGCGAAACGCTGTCATCAAACACAAATTATTGTGGACGATGCGGACATGAGAGTCACCATAAGCGTTCTTGTAATTTTTTTTCGAAGGAGAAATGAACTATAATTTCCTCTACTTATGATTATTAATCACTCGTTTATCATTTTCTACTTTTATGTAATGTTTTTAAAACAATTTAAATTGATTGTTTCATTTACAAATTTAATTATCACGATGACATAGAATTATGTGTATTGTTATGTATATTTTGGTGATTAATACTTGCTTTTGACGTTATTAAATATTTATGGAGTATCAAAATTACGTAACTGTACAACTATGCTAATCACAATAATTTATAAGTAAGTATGTATTTAAAAAAAAGTGATTTTAACTAATACTTTATTGATTATTGTGTGAAAATGTAAAAACTAGTTACGTATATGCAAATTTTATAATGTAATTGGTTATATTATGTTTGAAAGTAATATGTTATGTATTTAACTCGTGTAACTGGTGTTTAATGTGTGTGTGTATATCTGTTACATATTTGAACCACTTAGATATCTAGATATGTACATATCTGTTATGTGTATTAACTGTCATCTACAAAGCTTTTTATAGATATATACTGTTATATACTTTTCGTCGGCTGTGTTTTTAATATACAAACATAAGTACTAATTTGTTATGTATATTACATGTTTTGTGATATATACAACAATGTTAGATACATAGCTACTAAATATGTTAGATACATAGTTATATTATATGTTAGTTACGTAGATAGTTTGCATTTATGTATATTGTATGTATATACAAAGCTATGTTATGTATAAGCTGGATACATAAAAATATTCAATATGTAAATTTACAATACAATACGTGTATTAACTGACATATACAAAGTTTTGTATACATTTATACTGTTATGCGCACTAGAACTGTTGTGTATTTAAAATACATATGAAATATTTATTATATTTACGCTGATTACAGAAAAATTTTCTTATACAATCTAAATTACATTAGCGAGAATATGAAATACGTATACATATGAAGCACATAAATTGGCCTTGGTCTTGGAGGGTCATCGTTATCACTAAGATAGTGCTTCTGTGCCTTGCGTAGATCGTAATTCCGAAAGAGTGACGCGTATCTCATTCGATGTGATTCTTTATCAAAATCAAATCGGCCATCCTCCACCATCAAGAAATCTGCTCTGCTAATAGTAGAATCACGTATTTGTGAATACAAAAAGGTATGAATGAAATACAAAATAGAAATGTGCAAAACATCTGTAATGTTATCAAAGTTTTCCATCTTAAAGCTCTAGACAAACATACATTTTTTAACCGAATTCTTCGCATTTGGATAGTTCTTGTCAATCAAAACGGACTTGGATGATTTAGGATACAGGTAGTCCTCTATGTTACTGATACATTTAAGACCGATTATGAGAGCAAACTCAAAAATAGAAAACTTGAGAATAATCCCCTTCACATGAACATGTATTTCATCAAGGTTATCTTGCTCTATCTCAAACATGAGCAAACATTTTAAAATTTGTCCCTGAAAATTATAATTAGGCATGTCGAGAAACTTCCTAAAAATTGATTGCCGAAACAAATTTTGTACGTCTTCGCCCAAATAGTTTTTGATATCTTCTCCAAAATTACGATTGCATAAACTGTCGAAATGCAATGAATACGCAGGGACTTGTTTTATCCTGTATTTCAAATCCTGGAAAAAAAAAAAACATCATAATTTTCAGGTGGTTGATAGTATGTATATAGCTTGAACTAAATCAAATAAAATTCTACAAAAACATACAAAAAACCATAAAAAAGTATATGAGTTGTATGTTGAATATACATATCAGTAGGGGTGTACAAACCGAACCGTTAAGTCAAACCGAACCTATGAATCAAACCAAATCGAGAAAAAAAACCGACTTATGATTTGGTTTGATTGGTTTGTTATTGGAAAAAAAATCCGATCATTCTTGGTTTGGTTTGGTATTAACAAAAATAAAATCAAATCGAACCTAAACCGAACCGACATAATACATATATAATTTTAATTTTTTATACGTAAAAAAGTATTACTGATAATCTACTTTCTAATTACTTTTATAACTTTTTTATATTCAGAAAATAGATATATATTCTTGGGCCTTTAATTATAATATTTATCCATTAGTAACAGATTAATACAAAACCCAATATTAATATAAAAACCTATAACTCTTCAATTGCTTCACTTTACATTTTACTTTCCAAGTTTTCAGAGAGTTCTCATTATTTTCTTATCTTACTTTCATCTTACTTTTCTCATTCTCCTCATTCGTCAATTTTTGATTTAGCTTTGTTTCTCTTTTTTCTTGTGGAATTATGTTATAGTTAATTATTTTATGGAGTTAAAGTTTTTAATAAGTTGTCTCCAATTCTTTATTCTTCTTTATGCTCACATTTTATGTGAAGGAAACTTTCAGACAAGCTACTGTGACTAGTGACTTACAAATTGAACCACTGGATATCCACATAATATTACTTTAAGAGATAGTAGTTTAGACGTCTTAGTAATTTACCAACTTAATTTTAATTGGGAATTACTCTATGACCATTTTTTTTTTAAATCTTTTTAGTGAAAATATTTAATTTTTTCTTTAATCACATTATAATTGCAAAAAAACCAAGAAAAAACCGAAAAATAAAAAAAACAAAAAAAAACCCGATTAAAATCGAAATATAAAAACCGATTGTATATTGGTTTGATTTGGTTTATAGATTTAGAGAAAACCGACATTATTGGTTTGGTTATATTTTAATGAAAAATCGAATCAACCCGACCAATGTACATCCCTACATATCAGTATAGCACATATACATAAATTACTTATGTATATTATATTCTGATATGCATATGAACTAAAGATATCAATTTAGTTCATAGACATAACATTATTTATGTAATGTTTATCATATACATAAATAATGTTATGTATATGAACGGTCAACTACTACTAAATCATCACATTCCTAAAAAAACCCACAAAATTACTGCACAAACTGCCAATCATATTCAAAAATAATGTTTTGAAATGGTAACTGCTAGTTTATGGCTCTTTGATTTTAGGCTTCTTCTAAGGATAACAAACAGTAAATAATTTGGTAAAGTTATGTGTGTGTACTTTTATAGAGAAGAATTGAAAAAGTGGAATTTTTGTAATATGTTTTGAGAGTTGAAATTTTGTGTAATAAGTGAAACTTAAGTTGTGGATTTGTATAATTTTTAGTAATTTTAATTTAAGACCACATAGTCAAAAATCTTTTTTATATAATTAAACTTTGTGTAGGTCAAAATAGGTCATTCCTTTTGAAATGAAGGGATTAAATAAGTCACAAAGTTGAGCCCCATCTTTTCTCACAGAAGATGAAAACTAATTTTTCTTGAAAATGAGTTTGTTGCATGATTCAAGTATACTCCTTTTTTCTTGCACTTTATCCTCATCACCCCCCCCCCCCCCCAAAATAAAATAGTGTAGCAGGTTACAATTGTTCCAAACAAGATTAGGCACTTGCATGTTGTTGGTTCTCATCTTGATGTAGACATACGTTCAGAAGAATCGAGAAATTGACCAGTCTATTATCGAATTTCAAACTGCCCAGAGTACTTATTTAGCTATTTGGAAATGCTACATATAAAAAACTTAATGTGTGGCGATAGATTCGTCCGTCCATCCATCCATTTATTTTATTAAGTGAATGTTAGGATTCTAGGTTGAATAGAGAAAATGCAAATGCAAAAAGGTGATTCAATTAGTTTACTGTTATTTCAGAGATCTGAAATGTTAGAAGGATGCTGAAAATTATTGAAGATTCAAATGCAAAATCATTTGCTGAAAAGGTCGAAATGTATTATCAGAGGAGACAACAATTAATCAACCTAAATTTCATAGCTCTAAGCAGCTAAATGTTCATTTAAAAGTAGGGCTACGTGATCTTCAATCACAAGGTTATAATGAACCTCCCAATATATACCACCTCCACCTCCTTTGCCTACACCTGCTTCAGGATCTAAGCAACTGAAACGCGGAGTAATTATCAATGCAAAGAAAAAACTGGTGCACCTCCTGCTCCCCTTGCTTCTGGTAAAAGTTTTTCAAGATACAAGTGAGAATCATAATTAAAATATTTATTTATCAGTAAGTACTTAGATAAACAGCACGATGATGATCGAGAAGAGTTGCAACACGAGGGGACTGATGATGAGTTGGAGGCTGAGTTACGCGATATGATAGAGAAACTTTACATACAGCTGGACGGGGAATCGAGTTGTTTCAAAGTTGCAGGATGAAATTTTGAAGCATGAAGAGAATACAAGTGATGTTGACGCGGAATTTTGTGAAGTGAAAGAATCAATATCATTTATTGTTGATAATTCCTTATTAGAAGATAACTTGGAGAGCTTCAAGGCAAAGTTACTAGGCTCTTGAAGGAAAATGTCATATTTGGAGGAAAATGAAGAAACAAATGAACATTGAGAATCATTGCTCCTGTATTTTATCTACTGCACCTTATTTTTAATTGAAAAGTTAAGCAGATGAATGTGAACCTACGACCTTCTGCTTAGGAAACAAACACTCTATCCACTAAGCTACAGGCGCCTCTTTGTCTCTCTTTTGGTTAATGCACATACTTATCCCAAAAGCTATGTAATCTAACTGAAGCTATTAGGGTGTGGGGTCTCGGGGGGTGGTGGGGAGTAGGATGGTCAAAGGGTGATCGGGGTTGGAGACGGTGGTGGTGAGACAATACAATAAAAATAGAATGTCACTTATAGGACGTTTTTTCTCCACTTCTATTGAAGAAGATATTTTCCTCATTTTAAAAAAAAAACTTGTTTCTTGAAGAAAATGTTCTCCAATAATTTTGTCCAACCAAATATGAAAAAATAATTTTTTTTTCCAAACAAGTGTTTTACTCTATGCCAAAAAATTGTCTCATTCCCACCAATCCAATGCCGCCAACCTCCACCCCTTGACCGTCCTAATCCCGCCACTCCTGAACAACCTAATCCCCACTCCCCACCCAGGGGTGGCTTAACCTTTAGGGCTCTAAAGCAATGGTTTAGGGCCTCCAAATTCTCCAAAAATTGAGTCCCCATTTTCTTAAACATGTACTTATACATATTTATTAAAAAAATATATTAACTTAAAAAGAAAACTAAAAGTGAAGCTACTTGTTTGCAACATATGAATTTGAACTTTTTATTGGGTATGACCATTTGGTACGTCGTATTATATACGTTTAATTCAATTAGTAAAAGTTTACAGTCTAAGGATATGCATATTGATGTTGCCACTAATTAGCTAAGAGGTCTACTTTTTTTTTTTTTAAATATAGAGAAGAAGGATTTGTGATCATTATGATTTCTACTAAGAAAATTGTATTTCAGATGAATATAAAACATGACTTTTGTAAGGAGCGTGTAATATTTAGAAAGAAATAATTTGATGAAAATATTGATAACGATATCACAAAGTATCTTGAAGAATTTTATAGAGTCGATTATTTTATACATAGTAGGCCAAGACATTTTCACTTTCAAATAAACTTGAATACTTTGAAGCGTGTGAAAATATTTTGATTTCCTATCTAGTAGTAAAAAATTGAGATCTCTAAATGATGAGAATTTGAAAAAACAGACTTAACCTAAAACTTTCTTTTAAAATATAGGAGTAATAGTTATTTTGATATGTATTGATTGTTTAGATTTATTGTTTGAATTACGAGTGTTAAGAGAAGTAACACAAGAAGAAGATAATAATCTAATAGAGATACTCAAATTATGAGATGGTAGTAGCAGAGAGAGTTAAAGTAGAAATAAATTAGATTAGATTGAACAAATGAACAAGCATTTGCACCAATATGATTAACAGTGTGTAGTGTGTTGAGTTGGTTGCTGAAATATTTCAGTAAAGGCATTATTCCTTTATTACAAGTTTACAACCATTCTTTCTCCTGCATTTGTTAACAACACTACCCCAACCTGTTATTTGCTTTTTGTTTCAGAATTCAAGTTTCAATGCTGCACTTTTTTGTTAGTAAATGACATTTCAGCATTTTGCTTTACAATCAAACATGTCAATCTATACTTGCTTTACGTTCAAAAATTCTGCAAGGACAGCTCAAAAATAAAAATTTTAAAAAAGGACAAAGCGGGTAAAGGCTCATGCCTTATCCTTAATCATTTAACGTTGTCAGTTAAATAGTTAAAAGCAAGGCATGGACATTGTTTTGCCTTGCAAGATGAAATCAGTCACCCGCCTTATCTTTTGAAAAGAAAGGCGCGAGTGAGTGTGTGCCTTATAAGGTGTGACATCATCCACACTTGTAAGATAAATGAATCCACATGCCTTATACATTACAACTATAAATTTTACTGAAGTTCTCTCTTTGAAGGTTTAATGCAGAAAGAAGTGAGAATTTTTATTAATTTCACTTTGAACCTTCTTCTAAAAGAGCACACTACTAGGATTTCGGTTGTATTAATGTCTCATGCAGTGCAGATGCCTCTCAAAAGGTAGGTAAAAAGTTCGAGAGCTAGAAAAATTACTTAAAATTACAATTTAAGTTTATATTATTACATAAAATCTTAATTATCAAAAGTAATTACAAAAATTTTCTTTTTGATACTTTCTGTCTTCAAACATCATATACATATCTCACCTATCCTTTTCTTACTTTTAATGCTCCTCAAATAGTGCATAAAATCAAGAAAATTACCTAGTATATTAAGAGGGTAATTAAGGAGCAAATTACCTAGTATATTATTTTGGACTAATATTTATTTTCTAATATATCTCTATCTTTAATATATATATTTTCCTGAAGTGTTTATCTTTCTCAAGAACTCTTCAATATACAAACTTTTATTAATTTCTCAATTGTTGGTATAAAGTTTTCTTTTGATTTTACCAACAATCATCATCACTATGGAGCAAATGTCAAAATCTCCAATCCTTAAAGTAAATTCACGTTTTCATGATCATTAATGATTTCAACTCGAACCGCATTGCTCTACGAGAGCTCATTTATGCTTTCAACGTTACTTTTTCAGCATCTATTCATTATGTACATAAGTTATTTGCTCAAATTACTCAACCAGATCTCTTTATGTGGAACACTATGCTTAGAGGTTCATCTTAGAGTCTTAGGTCTTCTTTAGCTGTGGAACACTAAACGTCTTTATCTTATACGTGATAAGATGCACAAGAAAGTTTTGATTGATGTTGGTGATATCATTCTTATTGGAAGAAAACAAAAAAGAGGAAGAAAAAAAAAGGGTATGTATATGTATGGCACATTGTCGGAAATTTTCATGTCACACTATATACATATGTATGAAATTTATTGTTACTTCATGCCATGTACGTAACATTATTATGTATATGAGCCCATATACTTAAATTTGTTATGTATATGTGGTGAAACAAATACTGATTATCAACTCATATACATAATTCTGTTATGTATATGAATTGAAACAAACACTTTTAGGGTGTGTTTGGTATGAAGGAAAACATTTTTCAGTTTTCTTATGTTTGGTTGACTTATATATTTTGAAAAATATTTTCCAAACCAATTTATTTTTCTTAAATCTAAGGAAAATGACTTCCCTTCAAAAAGTAAGGAAAACATTTTTCAAAACTCTCTTTTAACCTCATTTTAAAATTGAAATGTTCATACAATTCTCAAAATCATCTATCCCGCCCCCAATACCCTATCACCCCGACACCACCCCTATCCCCACCCCACCCCACCCTCTACCCCTACCCCCACCGCCCAAAAAATTCAATTATTTTAAAAAGTATTTCAAAATTTTTTTTTAGTCCATCCCCTACCCCCATCCCACCCCTACCAGCCCTCCTTTCAAAAATAATATCTACATTTTATTACAAAATTCAAACTTTTCTCTTACCCCACACCCCTACCCTCCCTCCCCCCTTACCATCCCCCTCTCCCATCCCTCCCCCCACCCCACCCCCTAACCTATAAAAAAAAATTAAATTTATTTTTAAAAAGTTTTCAATTTTTTTCTTCCCCCTTCCCTCTCACTCCCATACCCTGACCCCTAACTCCTCCTACCCCCCCCCCCCCCCTACCCCCACTAATTTTTTAATTTTTTTTAACAAAAAAAATTCAAAACTTTTTCTTAACCCACCCCTACTGCCTATTCTGACATCCCTACCCACCCGCCTACCAACTCCTTTTCCAAAAAAGGATTTATTTTTTTAATTTATTTTTTAAAAAAGAATTCTAAAATGTATTTTTACGTTTTAGCTAAACACTAAAATGTATTTTTTGAAAAATATTTTTTCATTCACCAACTAAATAAAAGAAAATATTTTCCAAAAAATATTTTTCATCCACCAACCAAACATACAAAAATAAGTAGGAAATCGACTTATTTTCCAGAAAAACATTTTCTAGGAAAATATTTTTCATGGAAAACATTTTCCTTCATAGCAAACACACCCTTAGACTGTTGTATTTTCAGAACATATTCATTACATAGTTATGTATATGTTATGCATTAACAGTGTTACAAGTAACACAGTTATGTATATGACTTTATTAGACAAGCTGAGGCGTGTTTATTTCAGCCTATATACATGGCATTGTTATGTATATGAAAGAATAATAGGCATGAATATCAAGCATTGTTGTATGTTTTCAAATTTTGAAAATTTTTGTTTAGATTTTGTTGCATATTAAACTAATATTGGTTTGAAATGTATATTATTACAAGGGATGTAATTCGGATGCAATTGGCAAAATCAATCTGAAAGTCTGCAATCTTTAATCCTGATCGTTGAAATTATTTGATGTTTCAAAATTTAAAAAATGAAAATATGTTACTGAATTTAAGGGATCCATTAATCAAAGTTTCATAAATATAAAGTTAATTGTGTTATGTATTTAATACAGACGTTTTATTTCCTTAATTATAGTTAAATTAGTTAGTTCAGATACATAAGTAGTAATGTATAGGAATAATTAAAATCAGGGAGATAAAAATTTTAATTGAAAAAAAAAAGAGAGAAAAGGTAATTATATTTCAAAATGATGAGATTTATCTTATTTATACATCATTCTAAAACACCCGTCAATAACTACAGAGTGATGTTTTAAAATCAGCTTTTTTAAATTTAAGCAACAAGGATTCAAGAAATTATCACAGAAACTGTCACTAAAATATCTATGCAAATTTGAACAACATGCTATACTTTGTAAGAAGAAAAAGAGCCTTTTCAGAGTGATTTTGCTAAGATTCTGACAAGGAATTGACAAAAAATATCGCCTGACAAGTGAAGTCCCATCAACAATCAAAAGGTAAGGTGGGTGACTGATTTCGCCTTGCATGGCAAAATAGTGTCCTCGGCTTGCTCTTAACCATTTAACTAACGATGTTAAATGGTTAAGGGCAAGGTGTGAGCCTTCACCCGCTTTGTCCTTTTTGGAAATTTTCATTTTTGGGTTGTCCATTCAAATTTTTTAATTAAAAAATATGCTCTTTAAGCTCCGAATTCCTTGATTTAACTAGAAAATGTTTTATAGAAATATCTGCATACATTTTAGAGTCTCTCATTTTTTTATGATTTAGAGAATTAGAAGTTAATTACTGTTAAATCTACGAAAAAAAAGTCTTTCTCTTGATATGCTAAAATTAACAAGCTGAGATTTTCACCTCTGTAGTAGTAAATTTTACTACAGTTTTGAGTTTGAAAGTGATCATTAAACTAAATATATTGATGAATTGTGCTTGATTTAGGAATTCGAAGTGATTCAAGTAGCTTGTGGAACTTAGAGTTAATTTATCAAAGTTGCAGGACCAAATTATCATGAGGTTTAAAGAACATTCATTTTTCAGACTATGATGAAGAATTTGAAGGACTGAAAAAATTAATTCTTATTAGAAGAAAACATGGAACTTCAAGATCAAATTATCAGACTCCGCCAGTAAAGATCATATTTGAATAACCATACCAAGTGCATTGTATTTTTTCTTTTTTCTTGCTTAACATTTCATGTCCTTGGGTGTTATGGCAAACTTGTTTTGTTCCCAATTGCATACTTATGCCCTATTTTACATTTACTGTCAAGTCATTCCCCCTGTCCTATGTTTGAAATATCATTACTCAAGAAAGATGGTTTCATAAATATTTTCATATTTTGTTGTAGACGTTTAAAAACAAGGGGACCTAAGTTGAACCATATTGTTGTGGATTCAAGTGCATTATAATTTTTCCTTTTTTCCTTGCTTAACATTTTATGTCCTTAGATGTTTTGGCAAAACTTGTTTTGTTCCTAATTGCGTACTTATGCCCTATTTTACATTTAGTGTCCAGCCATTCCCTGTCCTATATATTTTTGAAATATCATTACTCAAGAAAGAAGGTTTTAAATACTACCCATATTTGTTGTGGCAGTTTAAAAGCAAGGAGAACTAAGGTTGAACCACATTTATTGTAGTTTTTAGCTAACATGCATGTTGAGTTTCAATGGTTTCGCAGTAATAGGGATGATTGTTTGAAGCGCCAGGTAGGGGTCGAACCTACGACTTTCTGCTACAGGCGTTTTCCCTTCTTTTTGGAGAATTGGAAAATTGAACATGCAAACACATATTAAGTAGATGAGTTGGTTATAGGAGAGAGGTGACAAAAGACATAATCCCTCTGTTTTTAAATAAATGGTATTTTAGTCTTTTTATTTTGTCCCTAAATAAAAGACGTAAAAATGATAGAGAAACTGAGATTGGGTTTTAGCAAGCTTTTTTTTGGTCCAAATAGCATACTTATGTCGTATTTTACATTTAAAGCTAGTTTGGTACGTAGGATAAGATAGGATATTTTAGGATCAAAGTTGAGATGATAAATTTATATTGTAAATCAAAAATAGTATAGATCTAATCCAACTTAGAGATTATTTTAACTCATTAAAAATGATAGATAAATTAGTTTCAAAATTAGTTCATGTACTGTGTTTTATGTCCTCTGAATCAGCTGATCGGAAGACTGCTGTATGACATTTTTTGTCCTAAATTCATATACTGGTTAAAAGTATATTTGAGGGATCATTTTACATCTATCCTAAAACATGAAAGATTTTTTTGTTATTTTATTAAACATTTTAGGTAGAGTTTTACGCGAAAAGTGAGTGTAAAAGTTCATTTATAATTATACAAAGTATGGGCTTAAGCTAACTGAAGCATGGAAGTAGAAAAAGATTTTTAGTGAAAGGATAGTTTTGTTATGTTAGTCCAGATTTATTTGGTCCAAAAAAATCTCTGTGTCTGAGCAAAAGTTCCTCACGAAAAATGAAAAGGAAAGAGAAATTCTTTATACAAATATTAGGCCTTTGTATTGGTCCCTTAGTACCTCCACTTTCACGGCCTAGCTACACAATCCTCTCTTAAGCCCCATTAAAACATTTATCACACATTTTCATTAATTGAATCATATTACACATTAAGGCATATATTGTTGATATCGTCATACCAACCATGCTTGCAAAGCAAAAACAACATACCAACCCAATTATCATTACATGGGGGAATTCACAATCCCCTTGGTTCAATTATAAATTAGCTTGGGGAGTTACACAACCCCACAAGGTTCAATTCAAAATCATTATACTTCATTAACCTTTCACATTATGCAATAGTTCAAAAATAGTTCAATGTGCATACTTTTCATATTCAAAATCAATTTCACAATATAGGGTTGAGGTTATTACCAGTGCAATTATCAATATTCACAAAATTGGGGGAAATCACAATCCCTTAGTTTATTCACCATACCCATGCACCCAACAATTTCAAAACCCTTAATAAAGCATGAACATTCATATGTAAACCATGGAAAATATTGTTTAGACACAAACATTCAAAACCCTCAACCCATGTTCTAAAAACCAATATCAAGACCACACGAATTATAATTTAAAACTCATGCTTTAACAAAATAATAATGGGGGAAGAGTAACATGTCTTATTTGAAGAGAAACCCTTGAAGAAGATAGAAAGATTTGAACCTACAAGCCGTGAGATTTAGAAATCCTTCTTAATGTTCTTGGGAGGAAGAGTATGCTGAATTTGTGAGAGCCTTCTAATAGTTTTGAACGTTCTTAGGGTTAATAAAATGATTGGGGGAGTTATGGGGTGGGAAAGGTCCATTTTACCCTTGATTTAACGTGGTAAAAATATATTTTTACACCTAGGAAGTGAGGGCCGCTCCGTGGTCCCAAACGCGGAACAAAAGCTTTGCCCGACGACCCTAAACGCGATGCACCAACATTGTCTCGCGACCCCAATCGCGCACCTTGGACAATGTCTTACTAAAACACTCATAATTTTTTACTCCGAATTCGGATTGACAAACGATCAGTGACGCTGGAAAGAAAACTCGAAGATATTTCATTTGATATATAGTAAGCCACATAAATCATTATATTCTATGAGTAATGGTCTTTGAAAGTTTACCCAAGTCAAAACGTTCACTAAAACTTAATCGATAGAAAAGTCCTCAACTTGTCTTAGAGTTAGGAGATATTTATGATATCAACTCATCTCCAAAGATGTTTACACACTATAGAATTTATCATCATACTCATATTAACATTGAATCATTGAGTTCAAATCTATACACGTAGGAACTACAGTTCAAATTTCAGCCCAAAAAATATGGGGTGTTACAAGATTCCTTTCTTACTCTTATGTTGAAGGATGAACTTGTGGTTTAGTATTGGATAATGTAAGAAACTTCATATTGAATTTCATATTTTTATGTATTTTGACTATTTTATCCCTCTTCATAGTTGTGTTTTCGCACTTGTAATTTGTTGAAGTGGGTGGCATGATTCTCGAGGTGGTTGGTTGAGTTCTATGTAGGTTTTTCATTTTAGAAGGTTTTGAAGTTGATAAGATTGATTTTGGTCAATCTCTGATGATTTAGATGTCGTATGGGAATTTTGGCAGCGCCTTTTTCTCCATAATGTTATTTTTTAGTTAGTAGAACTGTTGGTTCGAGTCTCGAGACATTTGAATATTTTTTGATTAGTTGGTTGGAAAGTTGAAAGTTCATGCCTAGAGTTGACTTTGGGCAACACTCATTAATAACAACCTTTATTTGCGATTGTGATCGTTCCATTGAACTTTGAACATCAAATTTTTGCCTAGTAGCATAGTTGAATTTTGTTCACGGGATTCTAAACAAATTTCGAAGGTCCATTAAGGATTTTCTATGCTTGATTGTTGATGGTGCAATAGCTATTGGTGCATCATAATTTTCTACTTCGCATTCACGAGGCTATGGCCGCGTTTGTAAAAGAGGAGAAGAGGTGGACATCACGAATGCATAGAGGGACTCACATTTGCAAAGAGAAGATTGGGTCAGGTTCGTGTAGTTCCTTCATCACATTTGTGATGGTCTTAGGCCAAGCCAGCCACAAACGCAATGAACCCCTCACATTCGTGAAGAAGAAATCACCTAGGCAGATAGTCTCATTTTCAAACATAAATTCCCTAACACGATTTTTAAAGTTTTGACCTCATCTTGGGGAAAATCAAAGGGGTAATTTTGATATTTCTTCATTGGGTAATTTCTTATATTATATTTACATATTTTTGAATGATTATTCCATGATTTCACCTTCAAATATTGTTTTTCCTACTTGAAAATTTGAGAGTTTCCTAGTAAAGTTAAGTCATGCTATTTTGATGATTTTATGGTTGAGTTATTTTTATAATAAAATTTAATATTTAAAATCTTTAAGTTATGAAAAACTGATTTTCTGATAAAAATACAGTTTTGACTTTTTGGATCCAAAGTAGAAGATAGAAATATCGGTATTATTGGACTCATATAGAGCTTATTCTTGATAGATTGAAAGTGTTCTGAGGCCATCCAGAAGGAGAAGGCGAGTTTGTGATTGTTAGAGACTTACGATTTCGCTTTGAGGTAGACTATGACTTAACTTTTTCAAACTTCACTTGAGTGTGGACGTATCGTACAAAGCATGCTATCAGTTGAATAAATTAGTGACTTGTAGTGAAAATGAGATGGGTTGTTGTTGTGATGTCCCAAATTTGGTGGTTGTTCATTTTAAAAGTCACTACTAAAAAAATAGTTTTTGCAGCCACATAATTGCGACCACAGTTGGTGGTCGCAAAAAAAGCGACCACTTGTGGTCTTCTTTCTTAAAAAAATAAAATAAAATTAAAACCAACCACATGTGGTTGCTTTTATATTTTAAAATTGTGAAATAATAATTTTAAAATTCTTCTTAAATTTTTATATTAAGTATTGTGATTTTTTTAAATAAAAAACGACCACTTGTGGTCGGTTATTGAGTAAAATAATTTTTTAAAAAATCTTTTGAAAAAGCGACCACAAGTGGTTGCTTTTATAATAAAAATAAATTAAAAATATTATGCAAAAAACGACCACTTGTGGTTGATTTTTGATTAAAAAATTGAAAAAGAAAATATTTACAAAAAGCAACCACTTGTGGTCGCTTTTTCATTAAAAAAAAATTGAAAAAGAAAATATTTTTGAAAAAGCGCGACCACAAGTGGTCGTTTTTCATAAAAAAAAATTAAAAATACTATGCAAAAAACAACCACTTGTGGGCGATTTATTATTAAAAAAAAAAGCAAAAAAAATTTACAAAAAGCGACCACTTGTGGTCGGTTTTCAATTAAAAGAACTAAAAAAGAAAATATTTTTAAAAAAGTGACCACAACTAGTCGTTTCTTATTAAAAAAATAAATTAAAAATATTTTACAAAATGCGACCACTTATGGTCGGTTTATGCTCAAAAAAAGAAATAAAAGTATTTTAGAAAAGTGACCATTTGTGGTCGGTTTCCAATTAAAAATTTAAAAAGATTTTTTTTTTTTTAAAAAAGTGACCTCAAGTTGTCGTTTTTTCATGAAAAAAATAAATTAAAAATATTATGCAAAAATCGAACACTTTTGATCGTAATCTGATTAAAAATATATATAAAAAAATGTTTGCAACCACAAGTGGTCAGTTTTCTCTAAGAAATAAATTAAAAATACTATAATTTATTAAAATTAATATTTTGATTATTATATGTAAAATCAAATTTATTTTTATGATTTATATAATAAAAATCAACTAATATTTAAAATTTATTATAAAAAACTATATTAAAAAAATAAGCTAAGAAATATATTAAATAAAATAAATAACATTAAACATAATTTTTATTTTTTACTTATGTTTCAATAAAATAAATATATCCTTTATTGAGTATATGTATGTATACACATACACACACACATCTATATATACACACACGTATATCTTGTGTCGTATTTACATAGTATTCAAAAGCTAACTGAATGTATACCAGTATATTGAATACGTTGATATCATACGATCGAGATAATAATATGCTTTTGAGGTTATAATACTGTAAGGTACTTAACCGATAATTCATCATAGAGTATAATGAATACGTTGTATTATGAGGTAATATACCCGTGCATGTGATTTATATAGTACGTATTCAAAAGTTGATATATATATGTATGCATATATATATGTGTATGTATATATATATTATGCAGTGATTGATGTACGGAGTAGTGAAAAACTAACTGAACGTATCTTAACATATCGAATAGTATGCTAATATCATACGATTGCAGTATTAATACTATAATGTTGAAGTTAAATAATATATATAATATAATACCGTTAATTCATCAGAGTATACATATACGTTGTGTATGGGTTAATTACATACTCATGTATATAAGATGTATATAGTACGTATTTAGAACCTGATAGTCGATAGTAGTGTATGTGCAGTGTGTCTATGTATATATATATATATATTTATATATGTATGTATGTATGTATGTATGTATATGTATATCTCGTGTATTGTAAAAAGTCAAAAGCTAGCTGAATGTATATTAAATACCTTGATTTGAAAGGATCGAAGTATAATATACTGTACGTTGAGGTTATATTAATGTAAGCTAATCAAATTAATCGATAACTCATCAAAGTAAGTATGAAATACGTTGGATTACGGGGTAATAAACTCGTGTATGTGATGTATATAGTACGTATTTAGAACCTGATAGTTGATAGAGTGTGTGTGTATAGGTATATATAGTATATACTATGTAGTGATGTACGTAAGACGTAGTCCGAATCTTACATTTAATATATGTATGTATATCTCATGTGTAGTGTGATATACGTAGTCAAAATTAAAGGTAACTAAATAATGTATCCAGTTATATATTGAATACTGTGATATCATACGATTGATCGATCGAAGTAATAATATACCCTTGAAGGTATAATAACATAAGATAAACTAACCGATAATTCATCTGAGTGTATGTGAAATACGTTATATTATGGGGTAATATACTTGTGTAAGTGATGTATATAGTACGGATTTGGAAGCTAAAAGTCAATCGAATATATGTACATATACGTATATCTCATGTAGTGACGTACACAGTAATGAAAATCTAGATAATTGAATCTATATATCAAAGTATTTTGAATAATAAGTTGATATCATATTATTGATGAAATATACAACTCGTGTTAATGTAGACAAGGATATATTGTTGAAGTTATAATAAATAATGTAAGCTAATTAACCGATAATTCATCTGATTAATACGCTGTATTACGAGGTATATAATATCATACTAAAAAGATAATTAATCAAAAATTCATCCTAATTTATGAAATACATTTATATTATTATACATCATAAACAAAAAATTTATTCCATTAATTGGCAATTGTGGGAGTATTTATTCACATTTCTAAATGGAGTTTTAGCAAGCTAGATTTGTTCGGTAGCTTAATCTTGACCTGTCTTCTTTTCCATCCATTGGGTCTTTTTATTTTCCAAGAAAATCAAATATTTTCTCAGAAAAATTGAATCTTGGAAGTATAGAGTTCAAGATAATTATGTGGGTGACTAAGATTTTGTGTGTGAGTTTTTTTTTTTTGTGTGTATGTTTAGTGAGAAGTTGATAGATAAAAGTGTAGTTTTTGTGTAGTGTGATACAATGAAATAGAGTCCTATATCGTCTTGAATGTTTCAATTGAGTTACAAGTGGAAACTGTGTGACATAACATCATATATGACCCCTCAGTTCTGTAGTTTTATGTGTATTGTATACGGTGTGTGCACCTGATGAGCTCTACAAAATGAGGAACTTCCAAAATTAAGACTCTGTAGTGTAGCTTAGCAATAGATATATCAGAAAAAATTCAAGATAGACTAATAGAAGTTATAGTACTTAAATTTAAGATTTTGTGTGTATATAGTAATGATAGATTAGGAAACATTAGCAAGTAATTTGAAGAGGTTGGTGTTATTGGTTGATGTGAAGTAGCAAGTAATTTGATGTTGCTTTTTGACAGAACCCGAATTCGAAAAAAGAATTGCTTTGTTACTTTCGGTGACTGCTTGTATTTTTCTTTTCAACTTAGGCCAAACCACTACTATAAAAAAGGGAAAAACTGACCATAAAAACCGACCACATGTGGTTGGTTTTCCCCAAAAACCGACCAAAGTGTGTGGTCGGTAAAGTTGTGGTAGGTTTTTAAAAACCGACCACTTGTGGTCGGTTTTTTTAAAAATATATTTATATTTTAAAAATTCATTATTATTTTATTAAAATTGGAAAAAATAATTTCAGGAAAAAAAAATCCGACCACAAGTGGTCAGTTTTTTAATAAATAAATTAATGAATTTAATAAATAAACCAACCACTTGTGGTCGGTTTTTTAATAAATTAAGTGGTTGGTTTTTCATTAAATTAATTAATAAAATTTAATATAAAAATTTTGAAAAACCGACCGCTTTTGGTCGGTTTTTTTGGAATTAAAAAAAATCAAAACCCAAATACACAATGCAACAACAACAATCCAATACAGTAGTAACCAAATCAATACAGCAGCAACAACAACCAAAAACTAAACGTAAATACTCTCAAAAGTCTACAACACGTACAAAATTTCCTACAAAATTGAGTATGAAAAAACTACAACAATACTTTCAAACAAAAAAATGTCTAAATAATAAATACAACACATACAAAAATTAAAAAACTAAAAGTCATCATTATCGAATTCGTCCTCGTCTTCCATATCATCATCCGTGCTGAAATCATCCAGGAGGCATAGACCTTTTGCAGCCCGAACTGCATCACCAGGACATGGAGGAATAACCCCCGCAGTCTAAATAAAAGAGCTGAACTGCTGCTGCAGCATCTTGATTTATGATGCTGTTGCCTTCTCGGTTTTCTTCTACCTCTCTCTCTGTTTAGCAAACCTCTCTCTATTCAACAATCTCTTCAGTGAGTTGAGAAATCGTATTTTGTAGTCTTTCAATGATTTCTCTATCAACTGAAGAGCTAGAGTATGCATCGCAGAATGAAGACCTAATATTATCGCCAAAAAATTTTGTGTGGAATCCGTAGAAATGGCCTCTATTTGCAGGACCCACAGCTTTTGTCCATAACTCCTCTACATGCTCGGGTATTGGGTCTCCCTGACTTTCAGGAGGCTGACTACTACGATACTCAGCAACAAGACGCATACATTCATCCTATATTTAAAGTAAAGTTAATACTAAAAGTAAAAAAATATTAAAGTAGTTATAATTCAATATTTTTTTCTTCCATGAACAACTTTTGCACGAGCTTCAACCCAGAGACCTTCATCAGTCAGGTCCTTTTTCTTTTTTCGTATGAGTCTCCTCGAATAGCTCATCAGTTGGTATTCGCCTACCCTTATCTTTTTCCTGCATATGAAAATATTATATATCAATGTTCAAATAATAAATAAATTTAAATAGAAACAAACAATTAACACTGTAAAAGCTACATACCATTTTTTCCTTCACAACAAGAGTACTTCTGGCACCCGTAGTATGTAGGGAGCCACCCTTGGATAATTTTTGGGCTTTCTTTCCTTTTTCACTTAACAATTTGTATTCTGCACTACTCCAATGGCGAATGTACAGTTGTCATGCGCCTACAGGAATCCACTTAGCTTTTACCATTTTCTTTCGGGCATAATCCAAGAGATTGTTAAATCTGGCTCTACATTTTATGAAAAAGTTCTTCTTTATAAGAAATGTATTTGCATTATCCCACCAGTAAAATTTCTACAACAAAAATATAATATTCAATTTTTTGTTCTAACAAAATGCTAATAAATAGTCGATAAGTTAAATCCTTACCTTAAATTCTTCAAACATTCTCTCCCTGTCAAGTTTTGAAACCTTTTGCTAGCTGGTCTAGTAGCCGTTGAAGTGCTGAGTAATGCATATTCGCGCTTTTGTCCAACTCCAACATCCGGCCTAAACCTACAACACAAGATCAAACAGTAATTTCACAGAGCATAGTAATATAGTAATGAAAAAATGAGTCACGTTATTATATTTAGAAATCTTACCCTCTCGTAACTGGAATAAGATAAATCCTCCCAGAATCATCTCTGTCTCCTGGCTGCCTAGTAAGTAATGGTGGATACACTGGCGTGGGCGGATCTGAAGCACCAGATGGAGTACCTCCAAGCTGAAGATCTGAAAACCCAATAGATCTAGCAGAATCACTGTGTGAATCTGCGTGACTGCTGTAGGAGGGTATCGATGATGGTACATGTCTGGAGAGGCCAACGACTCTCCGATAGTACCATGCTGGCGGTGGCACGATCATAGCAGCAGAATGAGTTGGTGCAGACCCATATAGTGGCCACACATGCATAGGAGTAATTATAGAATCCTCGAACGACTTAGAATATGAGGTCGTGCTGGCGCATCAGCAAAATGACCCTCCAATATATGAATGCCTGTCGGTCATCTATAAGGCGGAGGTTGTCTATTCTTTTTTTATTTCATAGTATCAACTTTTGCCTTACCTTTTGTCACCTCTGCCTGACATCTAAATTATGTTAAGTTAACAAGTAGTTAGTTACTACAAAATAAATGTATAAGAAAACATTCCAAACAAATAATTTCAAGTTACTAATTCACATTTCAAATAGCTCCAACAACACGAGATATAGACAAAAATATTTTTATTACTATGTAAATCGTGGAAAAGTGGAAACAACAAAGTAAAACAGTATATTACATATCAATCTTAAATAAGAAACATAAAGGTAAATATATAGTACAAAGAATAAAGACATCAATACATAATAAATACAATCTACACCACTAATCCTCCTCTTCTAAAGACTCTCCACTAAACCATTCACCCTCTACGGAGGTTTCCTCATCTCCTACCCACTCAGCCTCTTCTTCCGCAATATTAACTTCTTCAAATATATTTTTCGGTTGATTCAAACCGTTCACTAATTCCATGTCCAATAGCTGGTGATCAATCTGCATTTCATTTTGATACGCAGTCTCCAACACATTCTTAACTTTCACCTGACCTATAGGTTTTGTTTTGACTACATCCCACCAATCAGACTTGTCATTACGCAACGGATAAGGAGCATAATACACTTTTTTAGCATTTTACGCTAGAATAAATGGATCGTAAATAGGATACGAGCTATTGTGCTTCAGTTCAATGATGTTGTGCTCCCTATGTACTCTTCTGCCTCTTGTGCTTGGATAAAATCACTTACATTAAAATAGGACAATTTTTTTTATTGGGAAACCAGCATACTCCAGTTCTAGGATCTCGTGTATGATGCCAAAGTAATCAACAACATCATCACCCTTAACCCAAACACCACTATTGTTTGTTTTCCTTGTTCTAGAGTGTTGTTCGGTGGAAAATTTAAACTTATTTACTTTGTATTGGGACATTGCATAAGCTTTAACTGGACCCAAAGAAATATCTCTCAAGAGCTGATCGTATGCGACTATATTTGGTGAATGGTGTACCTCGAAATATTATACATATATATATATTTTAGTTGAGGAATGTGTAAATGTTTAAACTTTGTAGAGATATTAATACACTTACGAACCTCATTTTTAAACCACGTTGCAAAGGATGCATACACTTGATTTTCGTGGAATTGAGTCTTAAATGAATTGAACATCCATCATGGGAAACACAATTAGTTTCTTTAAGGGAATGAGTAAACAAATAAGATATGTTAAAATTTTAATCTCCTTACTTCAGATAGGGCTCAATTTTCGGGAAATTTAGCATGACATACAAAGTTACTGACTTGCGCTCCGTGGGAGTGATCCGGCGAGGCATGGTCTTTTTATCCTTACAACCAAATTGATTGAAAATTGATATCGGTTGCAAATGAGGCTCATTCACATCGTCCTGATGACTATTCAATCGGTTTCTTGAACAAGTAACTTCATCACTAAAGTAGTATGAACAAAATTGAGAAGTTTCTCTTGCAAGATATGCCTCTATTATAGAGCTTTCCGCCCTATGTTTGTTTTTAGGACCCCTTTTCAATTTTCCAATTGCCCTGTACAATGTTAAGGTTAGATATTTACAATATTTAAAAAAGATATGTTTGAATTAAAATATATTGCAAATGCTTACCGTTCGAATGGATACATCCACCTAGTTTGAATTGGACTGCCTAGCGGAGCTTCGTGCACAAGGTGAATGAGAAGATGTTCCATCACATCGAAGAACGCTGGAAGGAAAATCTTCTCTAGCTTGTTGGTGATAACAACAATATTACTTTCCATTCGCAATAGATTTTTTTCTTTTAATGTGGTGGCACATATGTCTTTGAAGAACAAATTGATCTCTGCTATTGGTTTCCATATGTTTTCAGGTAAACCAATAAAAGCAATTGGAAGTAATTGTTCCATGAAAATATGACAATCATGGCTTTTCATTCCATGCAAGATTCCTTGTGTCATATCAACCCTCTTTCCCAAATTTGAGGCATATCCACCGGGCATCTTCAAACTTTGAACCCACTCACATATTTGATACTTTTGGTCTAACTTGAAGGTAAAACTAGCCTTGGGCTTAAGAATATTGCCGTTGGGCCCCTGCTGTATGTGTAATTCTCTGCGGCTGCAGTATTCTGGTAAGTAAAGTCTGGCCTTAGGATTATCCTTTGTTTTGCCGGTGACATCCATAACTGTGTTAAACAAGTTGTCAAAATAGTTCTTCTCAGTATGCATGACATTAACATTATGTGTAAGTAAATTATCTGGCCAATATTCTAAATCCCAAGATATACTTTGCTTAGTCCAGTTATGCGAAACGCCATATCCATCAAGCCTGTACAATCGTTCCTCGCTGGCTTTAGACAAATCCTGAACTACTTCCAAGACATCATGACTAGACAGCCTTGGAGGTGGACCATCATATTCCCTTCTATTCCTTCTGAATGCATTTTTGAGTCTCCTAAATTCATGATCAGGTGGCAAGAAACAACGATGACAATCAAACCATAAATTTTTCCTACTATGTCTCAATGTGAAAGATTTTGTTTTTTCTATGCAGTATGGCCAAGCCAGCTTTCCAGCTATCATCCACCCAGACAACATTACATAATTAGGAAAATCATTAACAGTCCACATTAGCTATGCACACAGATTGAAATTCTATTTAAGAGAGATGTCCCAAGTTTCAACCCCTGCGTGCCATAAAATTTGAAGTTCATCAATCAAAGGTTGCATGTAGACGTTTATTCCACTTTTTGGATTACGCGGGCTAAGAATTACACAATTCAGAAATATATAAGGACTAGTCATCAACAGTTTAGGAGGAAGATTATAAGGAGTGATAAATACATGCCAACATGAACTGAAAAAAGAGAGAACCCATCAGCACATAATCCTAATCGAATGTTTCGTGGCTCAGCTGCAAAATCTGAATAAGTTGTATCAAAATGCTTTCAAGCCTCTCCATTAGATGGATGACACATAACACCAGTGGACCTTCTATTTTCACTATACCATCTCATATGAGAAGCTGAGCTGTTTGAAGCATACAACCTCTTCAACCTTGGTATAAGTGGTAAATAATACATCGCCTTAATAATAATTTTATTTCCAGTAGAACCTCACTTATATCGAGAGTGCTGACAAAACTTGCAGAACTCTAGCTTAGCATCTTTCTTAAAGTATAACATGTAGCCATTTTCACAACAATCAATTCTAACCGAGGAGAGACCTAACTTTGACACCAATCTTTTTGCCTTATAGAAAGAATCAGGAACCTCCAAGCTGGGGTCAACTAGCTCTTTAATAAAGTCTATCATTGAGTCCATTTCTCTTTTAACAATATCCCAGTCAGATTTTATACTTAATAATCTAAAAACAACAGACAAACGAGAGTACGAACACCCGTCAAACAAAGTATGACTAGCAGGATGCAATTCTTTGTAGAAATTACCCGTTTCGCTATTAGGAACATCTTCAGCATTTTCCCTAAACCCAACCCCGTGTTGCATCCCAAAAGCATCGTGCACCATTTCTGTCATCCTAGTATCTTGTTATTCATTATGCCCTGCAGACCTACTACTTTCTCCAACAACAAAGTTATTTTGCGCAGCATCCCCATGAATACCACACAATCTTAAAAAGTCCTTGTGAAGCCCCTTTCTATAAAGATGCTCTTTTACATCTTCTTCACTTACAAGATTTATCCTATCACATCTAACATAAGGAAAATGAATAACCCAATAATGTGTCCACATATCAAGTGTCTTTGCATGTTCAACAAATATTTTGACACTTTTACAAAATCCTCCCTAATACCCATTCCATTATCATTGTTCTGTTGACATATCCAGCTATAATCAAGTTCCATCTATGCAATCAATCAGATTCAACTAATTAGATCAAGTCACAAAAATTTAAACATTTTCAAGCAACTAAGTGAACAACCAAACCACATTCAAAAGAAAAGAATTCCTTTTAAAGTTCCTACACTTACCCATTTTCAAGCAACTAAGTGACCAACCAAACCATATTCAAAATAAAAAAACTTCCTTTAAAGTTCCTACACTTAACCATTTTCAAGCAACTAAGTGAACAACCAAACCACATTCAAAAGAAAAGAATTCCCTTTAAAGTTCCTACACTTAACCATTTTCAAGCAACTAAGTGACCTACCAAACCATATTCAAAACAAAAGAATTCCCTTCAAAGTCCCTACATTTAACCATTTTCAAGTGGCTAAGTCACCTAGCAAACCACATTGAAAACAAAAAAATTTCCTTTAAAGTTACTACACTTAACCATTTTCAAGCAACTAAGTGAACAACCAAACCACATTCAACACAAAAAAAATCGCTTTAAAGTTCCTACACTTAACCATTTTCAAGCAACTAAGTGACCTACCAAACCACATTCAAAACAAAATAATTCCCTTTAAAGTTCCTACACTTGACCATTTTCAAGCAACTAAGTGGCCAACCAAACCACATTCAAAACAAAAGAATTCCCTTTAAAGTTCCTACACTTGACCATTTTCAAGCAACTAAGTGACCAACCAAACCACATTCAAAACAAAAGAATTCCCTTTAAAGTTCCTACACTTGACCATTTTCAAGCAACTAAGTGAACAACCAAACCACATTCAAAACAA
>NC_061116.1:182601244-182641782 GCF_002878395.1 Capsicum annuum
AATTCCCTTTAAAGTTCCTACACTTAACCATTTTCAAGCAACTAAGTGACCAACCAAACCACATTCAAAACAAAAAAATTCCTTTAAAGTTCCTACACTCAACCATTTTCAAGCAACTAAGTGACCAACCAAACCACATTCAAAAAAAAAAAATTCTCTTTAAACTTCCTACACTTAACCATTTTCAAGCAACTAAGATGCCTACCAAACCACATTCAAAAGAAAAGAATTCCCTTTAAAATTCCTACACTTAACCATTTTCAAGAAACTAAGTGACCAACCAAACCACATTAATTTATTTTTTTTATTAATAGGCTTAAAACAGAATGGGCCGGGTTGGGTTGGTTTATTAATTTTTTTTCTACTAATTAATGAAAACCGACCACTTATGGTTGTAAAAAAATATTAATTAGTTAAAAAAATTATAATTTAGTTAAAAAATTAATTGATTAATTAAGTTAGTTAAAATTTTACAAAAATAATCACAAAGTAAAATATAAGTGTTTGACTTACTTTTATACAAATTATTATTGAAAAACAATCACATGTGCACAATTTTAATAAGATGATTAAATCATATAATTAATTATGTTATCACTATATTAATGCAATGCGAATATGTACAAATCAAATACTTGGTTATTTTATTAACACATTAACAGGACTAGTATATTTCCTCAATAATATAATAATATCAATGAATTTTGCGAATTACGATGTTTTATATATTTATATATATATATAATATCATAATTAAAAGCTAATTAGCCAAAAATTTATCGTAATTTACAAAAGTTATTGATATATATAAAAACCTCACTCGTAATTGTAATACCCCGTATGTTTCCAAGCTAGGAAGTGAATCAGTTTTCCTACGTATGAAACCTCCTATACTGTGATTCATATTTTAGTACATGACTTACAATGAGTATCCTAGTGATAAGATAGCTTATGATGTGTTAAGCATACTCATATGAGTCACTTAGAGTAATGCAAGTTGATAGATTTTGAATCCATCAAATTTTAGTGTGTGATTCCGCAAGAGTAACCTTTGAATGAGGATAAATTTATTGATATGTGATATTTTGACAGATTTATACCCACCAAATTGTAGATAATTAAATTAGATTTCCAACGATATCAATTTTATCAAAATCTGACACCTGAGCAAGAAGTTATGACCTTGCAAAGTAGTAGTGTGGTGCATAACAATCGCACATAGCTACTGGAACAAGTGTGTGATAGGTTGTGCGGCACAAACCCTCAAGTGTGCAATAAAATGTGCGATTCACACCTTAGCTTGTGCGATAGGATGTGCGGCGCACACCTTAGCATGTGCGATGAGGTGTACGATGCACTCTTATGATTTCAGCCATGAACACACTTAGTTTTTGAGTTATCTTGAGGATAATTAAGTATTTTAACACTCCTTACACTTCCCTAAGCTTAACCTTACAAATTTTATAGCTTTTAATCACATTACAACCCTATTAATATCTTAAGTTCATTATCCAAGAGCACAAGAAGGAGAAAAACTACCAGGGTTGCAAAATCAAGCTTGAAGGTCCAATCTTTCAATAATCTCATTGTCATTAAGGTATGCATAGTGTTCATCCACGGATTCGTTTCATCCGTGGAGTTCAAGAATCAATCTTTGATAACTAAATCATGAGTGCTTTGTGGTGATATGGTTGTATTCATGTTGTTGTTTGTGGTTTGTGCTATAGAGTGGGAATTTAATGAACTTTCATGAAGATTGTGATCATGTAGTTGAAAATCCATGAATTTGGGTGGATTAAGGTGGTGTGAATTTGTTAATACACCTATGCCTTAAAGAGTGCATACAAGGTGTTTGATAAAATTCTTAGTATGTGATAAACCAAGTTTCCATGACTCAATAGTATTTGAATGACAAGCCAATGTTAACAATTATAATTTGATATGAATTTCATGCTCCATGCTTTATGATTTCACATAAATTCCATGTTATTGTTATGTGTCATGGTTTTGGTATAGAATGAGCATGATATTGAAGCTATGCAAGTATATACATGTCGTATGAATTCCCCTTTCCATGTATAAGGTGTTAAGAACCATGATCAGTATGAAATCCCTTACTTATGATATTATGAATTGTGGACTCCAATCTTGTGATCAAGTCATGTCGTGTGTGTCAGTTTCCTTCTATCGAGTCCTGGGGGTATTCGTACCCAAAAAATATAGTTGTGTGCCTAGAGCCATGTCATGTTTCATGATATTCAAAATCAAAATATAATTCAATAGAAATCAGTCAGTCATATGACTCAGGAAAACCTCATGATCTCAGTCAGTTATCAGATAACAATAGTATTCCGTCAGTTAATGGAATTCAGTAAGTTTAGTCAACGTATAGTCAGTAAATCATGTTCAGTTTATTTAGATAGGAGTAGAATTTAGCACCGAGTGAACCCAAGGATGGGAACACACACTGTCAGATAAGGGTGTGATTCTTAGCAGTCATCCTTGCATTCTAGAACTATGTAGCCAGCATAGGTTGAGACATCAACACTATCAGATGAGGGTTGATGAGGTGGCTTAGCACTGTCATATGAGGGCCCCACCATTCTCTTTTGGGAATACTGTCAGATGAGGGTTACCCACAGTTGTCTTTACTAGTGGTACGGTATTGACACCCTTCCAGTCAAGGCAGAGATTGGACCCTAACTTATCCATAATGGAATATGTAGGGGCATGTCAGTTAAACAACCACCTCCCACAGTTTCAGTATCAGTCTCAGTAAAAGAACTCAGATAGTTCTTCATATTTTAGTATATCAGGACTGTCAGATACAGTCAAACTCAGTTATAGTATGGAACTCAAATAGTTTCATCAGATTTAGAACTGTCAGATACTGTCGCCCATGTTATCAGAGCTATAGTATCAGTCATGTAATTCATCAGTAAACTATGTATTAGCATACAGGTCTAGCTATCATGCACCCACGATTTCAGTTACTAGGTATGCATGTTTGTACTCTTACGTTCATATCAGTCAGTCAATTAGCATTGTTCATGCATGTAAACCCTTTTATATTTAGCCTACCTCACTCGTATATACAGTACATTCCCATGTACTGATGCATTTACGCTATGGTGCTTTTTTTTCATGTTACACCATAGGTCCAGAGGCACGAGCTCCAGAGCAACAGTAGCAGTAACATTTCCAGTCGTAGAGTTATAGTGAGTCCTCTTCATTCGAGGACAATATGATTTGATTCATTATTTATTTTAGTTAGTTTTTAGTTTTACGGAGTTAGTTGGAGACAAGTTCCTTCAACTCCTTATTCAGACAGTACTTAGAGGCTTTCAGATTTAGTTCAGACTTACGTTCAGTTTTGATTCAGACCTCAGTTGTTTTGGGTATTTATCACCCACATGGATGTTATTTTTGATAGATTCTTTATTTAGTTGAACCTTATGGCCTATTGTTCATGTTTTCCGTATTTTAAATATATAATATGCAGTGTACAGGTACAGATATCAGTCATGAGTTAGCTTGTGGTCCTTCGGGGTCACGAGCACCGTGTAGCATTCCGATTCAGATAATTGGGGCATTACAAACTTGGTATCAGAGCCTAAGGTTCAATAGAGTCCTAGGAAATCTGAAAGCCACATCTAGTAGAGTCTTGTACATGGGTGTGTTGCATGCCATATTTATGTGCAGGAGGCTATGAGATGTTTTAGGAACAGTTTCCCTTCTTTCAGTATTCATTTCATGCTAGTGAGAATAATCTCAAGTTAAACTCTCAGTCTAATCTGTTTTCTCTTATTTCAGAATATGCCTCTAAAGAGAAGAAACCATCCAACTCCTCAGCCCGAAGATCCTTTGGGCAAACATGTTTTTCATGCAGAATTTAGAGTTGCATTCACCACACTTGCTCATTTTGTGGCTTCCCAGAATGAACGGCCACCAGTTATTCTGACCAATCCAGTGGTCAACTTAGCCGCAGCTAGGATTTGGGACTTTACCCGAATGAACCCTCCATCTTTCTTTGGGTCTAAGTCTAATGAAGACCCATAGGAATTCATTGACAAAGTCAAGAAGGTCATTGATATCATGGGAGTTACTTCTGTTGAGAGTGCTGAGTTAGCCGCATATCATTTGCAAGATGTGGCTCACACTTGGTACAAATAGTGGATGTTTGAGAGGGTACACGATGTAGGTCCTATTGAGTGGGAGGAATTTGTCACGACTTTTTTAGCCAGATTCTTTCCTCAAGAGCTGAGAGAAGCCAAAGTTCTTAAGTTCATCAACCTCAGGCAGGGAAATATGATGGTTAGAGAGTATTCTCTCAAATTTACTCAGTTAGCCAGATATACCCCTCATGTGGTTGCAGACACCAGGGCTAAGATGATCAAGTTCGTGTTAGGGGTGAACGATAGCATAGTAAATAAGTGTAGATCTGCGATGCTTAACAGTGATATGACCTTAGCCAAACTCATGAACCATGCCCAACAGATAGAAGAGCAAAAGGTTAGGGCTAGGGACAGGTAGACTAAGAGAGCAAGATTAGAAAATTTCAATTTTGCTCAGCCCAAATCAGAGGGAGAAAATCGTTCACAATTTTATCCCAAGTCATCAGCCCCTATCCAGTCTTCAGCCAGTGCTCCAGCTCCTAAGTTCAGAGATAGAGCACCAGGCTCTAAATCTCAGGGCAGCATCAGCAATGCCCGAACTAATCCCCTATGTCAGACTTGTGGTAAGAACCATAAGGGTATTTGCAGATCCGGTAGTGATATTTGCTTCGATTGTAGCAAGTCAGGCCACAGAGTTAGAGATTGTCCCTAGTCGAGTTATCAGGGTCATCAGAATCATTCTACAGCTTAGTTCGATCGCCCAAACTAGTAGGGTGCCACTTCCAGTGCTACTAGTGGGCAGCGCCCAAACAGACTCTATCCTCTTCAGACTCAACAGGATCAGGAAAATTCTTATGATGTCATTACTGGTACATTACAAATTTTCCATGTTCATGTTTATGCTTTGCTAAATCCAAGTGCATCCTTGTCTTTTGTTACTCCCTTTATAGAAGGTGATTTTAGAATCAGTCCTAAAACTTTAGCAGATCCCTTTTTAGTCTCTACCCCAGTGGTTAAAACCATCATAGCCTGATGGGTATACAGAAACTGTCCTTGAGTGGGAGGGTAGTACTTTAACGTTCAGGGGTCAGCTTGTTTCCTACCTTAGGGCAAGGAAAATAATTTCTAAGGGGTGTGTGTACCATCTTATGCATGTTAAAGATTCCAGTTCTGAATCTCCCAGTCTTGAATCAGTTCCAGTGGTTAATGAATATTCAGATGTCTTTCCCAAAGATCTTCCACGCATTTCTCCCAAAAGGGAAATAGACTTCGGCATTGATCTTCTTCTAGATACTCAACCTATTTCTATTCTGCCATACAAAATGGTACCAGCAAAACTTAAGGAATTCAAAGATCAGTTGAAGGATCTCTTAGATAAGGGATTCATCATACCTAGCATTTTCCCATGGGGCGCACCAGTCTTATTCGTGCGCAAGAAAAACAATTTTCTCAGGATGTGTATTGATTACCGTCAGCTTAACAAAGTTACGATCAAGATCAATTATCCTCTTCCTAAGATAGATGACTTGTTTGACCAAATTCAGGGTACCAGTTGTTTCTCCAAGATAGACCTCAGATCAGGCTATCATCATCTCAGAGTAAGAGAATGTGACATCCCAAAGACAGCTTTCCGTACTTGGTATGGTCACTTTGAACTTCTAGTCATATCCTTTGGTATTACCAATTCCCCTATAGATTTTATGGACTTGATGAACCGTATGTTCAAACAGTACTTGGACATGTTCGTCATAGTCTTTATAGATGATATTCTAGTCTATTCCCGCATTGAGCGTGATCATTCAGACTATCTCAGGATTGTTCTTCAGACACTCAGGGATCATCAGTTATTCGCTAAGTTTAGCAAGTGCAAATTTTGGCTAAGATCAATAGAAATCCTTGGCCATATTGTTTCCGGTGATGGCATTAGAGTAGATCCTTAAAAAAATGAAGCGGTAAGAAACTGGCCTCGCCCCGTATCTCCATCAGATATCAGGAGTTTCTTGGGTTTGGATGGCTATTACAAATTATATGTTGAGGGATTTTATTCTATTGCATCTTCTATGTCCAGATTGACTCAGAAGAAGGTCAAGTTTCAATGGTCAGATCCTTGCGAGAAGAGTTTTCAAGAGTTGAAGATTCGACTCACTTCAGCCCCAGTTCTAGCTCTTCCAGATGGTTTAGATGGGTTCGTAGTATATTGTGATGCATCCAGAGTTGGACTAGGTTGTGTATTTATGCAGCATGGTAAGGTCATAGCCTACCCCTCCAGACAGTTAAAGCCCCATGAGAAGAATTATCCTACTCATGATCTTGAGTTCGCAGCCATAGTATTTGCCTTGAAGATTTGGAGGCATTATCTTTACGGAGTTCATGTAGATGTCTTTATAGATCATAAGAGTCTCCAGTATGTCTTTTCTTAGAAAGATCTCAATCTTCATCAGAGAAGGTGGTTAGATCTCTTGAAAGATTATGACATGGGTAGTGTTTCTCACATTGAGGGTAGTAAGAAAAAAATAGCTCAGGAGATTCGTCAGCTTACCAGACTAGGTGTTTGTTTAGTCGACTCTTTAGAGGGTTGTGTATGTGTTCAGAGTAGTTCAGAGTCATCTCTAGTTTCCGAGGTGAAAGGGAAGCAAGACAGGGATCCTAGCCTTGTCAAGCTAAAAGAGTCAGTTCAGAGTCAAAAAGTAGAGGTTTTCTCCAAAAGAGGAGATATTGTTATTCATTGTTAGGGTCGTCTATGTGTTCCAGGTGTAGATAACTTGAGGCAGGGAATTCTTGCAGAAGCTCATGGTGCGCGATACCCTATTCATCCAGGGGCCACTAAGATGTACCGCAACCTGTGGGAGATCTATTGGTGGAGTGGGATGAAGAGAGATGTTGCAGAGTTTATGGCTAAGTGCTCTATATGTCAGTAGGTTAAGATAGAGCATCAGAAGCCTAGTAGTTCCATGCAAGAGTTTACCATTCCTACTTGGAAGTGGGATAAAGTGAATATGGACTTTGTGATGGGTTTGCCTAGAACTCGTCATCAATATGATTCAATTTGGGTCATTGTAGAAAGAATGACCAAGTCAGCTCATTTTCTTCCTATTCGTACTTCTTATTCAGCTTAGGATTATGCAAAACTCTATATCAGGGAGTTGGTCAGATTACACGATATTCCACTATCTATTATTTCAGACAGAGGTACCCAGTTTACCTCTCACTTTTCGAAAGTATTCCAAAAGGGTCTTGGTACCCAAGTTCATCTCAGTATAACATTTCATACTCAGATAGATGGTCAAGCAGAAAGGACCATTCAGACTCTCGAAGATATACTAAGGGTGTATGCAGTTGATTTCAAGGGAAGTTGGGATGACCACTTGCCTTTGATTGAGTTTGCATACAACAATAACTATCATTCCAGTATTCAGATGGCTCCATTTGAAACTCTCTATGGTAGGAGATGTAGATCTCAAATCGGTTGGTTTGAGGTTAGTAAGGCCTCAGTCATAGGTCCTGATCTCAATTACCATGTATGCATGTTTGCACTCTTATGTTCATATCAGTCAGTCAATTAGTATTGTTCATGCATGTAAACCCTTTTACATTTAGCCTACCTCACTCGTATACTCAGTACTCCAGTTGTACTGACGCATTTGCGCTATGGTGCTTTCTCTTTTTGTTACACCATAGGTTCAGAGAAACGAGTTCCAGACCAGTAGTAGCAGTTGCATTCCAGTATATAGAGTTGCAGTGAGTCCTCTTCATTCGAGGATGATATGATTTGATTCATTTATTATTTTAGTTAGCTTTCAGTTTACGGAGTTAGTTGGAGACATGTTCTTTCAACTCCTTATTCAGAAAATACTTAGAGACTTTCAGATTTAGTTTAGATTTATGTTCAGATTTGATTTAGACTTCAGTTGTTTTGGGTATTTATCACCCATATGGATGTTATGTTTTTGATAGATTCTTTATTCAGTTGAACCTTATGGCCTATTGTTCATGTTTTCCACATTATTACGTTATATATTACAGTATACAGGTATAGATATTCGTCATGGGTTAGCTTATGGTCTCTCGGGGTCATAAGCACTGTGTAGCATTTCAGTTCAGCAAATCGGGTCGTTACACCAACTCAGTGTAAAAAAAAGGGTTCCTGAAAAGAAATAATTATTTTAATAATAATAAAGCTGAAAAGCCATGACTTATCAAAATATTGTTTAATTTAATTAAGTCATAACTTTTACAGTAATGGAGGTGAACAGTTGGGCCTTTAAATCTGTTTTATTAATTTATATAATTTAAAAGTTAGAAAATTTTGATGTCATGATGTTAATTTTAAAAAAAAGATATATAGATTATATGTTGCAACATATATATTATCTTATGCAATAGGTTATCTATTTGTTGCAACAGATTATATATCTGTTGTCACAAATTAGTTATCTGATGCAACAGATATATAATATGTTGTCACAACTCAATATAAAAAAAACGGTTCCTGAAAAGAACTTACTATTAATATAATAAGCTGAAAAGTCATGAATTATCATAATATCGCTTAATTTAATTAAGTCATAAATTTTCACAGTAAGCAAGAAATGTCATTAATAAATGGAGGTGAACAGTTAAGACTTTTTTCCTAACACATTCAAGTTTAATCCTCTATAAATAGGTCCCTCCTTACTCAACTGTTCATTCTACTAGACTCTATTTATTCCTTACTCTTGTTACACCTTCAACTACTTTTTCTTCAAGGACTTGATAGTTTTTCCCCGTCTCTGGTAAGTTTTTTTCTTAATTTTTGTGTAAATATACGTTGTGTATTACATTTGAATTCTTTCTTTTCTTTACTTTTGTTTTTACGTGTGTGTTTTATCAACTTATACATTTTCTAAATATGGCTGATCCAGTGTGGAATGTCGCTATTTTATGAGATGCCATGCGGGAACTGCAGAAGAAGGTTCATGACCTGCAATGGGAGTTGGCCGCCGTCAAAGTAAGGATGCTGCGGAAGATCCGCAGGCTGGGGAGGGCGTTGCTGCTGCCGGTTGAAGATTGGCCGGCTGGCCATACAAAAAATCTTTTACCTAGTTATTTTTATTATTTTTGTTTAATAAAAATTTTATGTTTGATGCATTTGACGTTTTAATTCTTATTTAATTTTCATGCTGTCTATTTCTTTTTTTCAACAAATGATATGTCTACAATTAAGGAATAATTTGAATCCAGTATCAATATCAAGAGATCAACATATGAGGACAGGAGCTGTATTTTGTTGTTCGAAACAGATTATTCATCTTTTGCAATAGAATAATTATATGTTGCAACAGATAAATATTCTTTTGTAATAGATATATATTTTGTTGCAATAGATTACTTGTCTGTTGGAACAGATTACTAATCTGGTGCAACAGATTATTTATCTATTGAAACAGATTACTAATCTGGTGCAACAGATTATTAATTTGTGGCAACAGAATACCCACCTATTCAATTCATATTACTATTACCTAGAACCATAAATATGAATCCAACATGAGTCTACTATTGCAACAAAATATTTATCTGGTGCCACAGATGATGAATCTATTTAAACAGATTGCTCTTATATTGCATTCATGCTTGCGTGCTAGCTATTGTTGAAAAAATAGCACACTAGCAGTTACCCAGGTGACAAATTCAACTAAAAATCATAATTTGACTTACCAAAGTCTCCTCTCAAGTAAATTCCAAAGTTGAAAGTGATGTATGAAACAAAATTTGACATAAGAAATTGGTCAAAGAGCAGCAGTTGCGGTAACAACTACAACAAAAATGGTCAACAAGAAGAATATGATGATGATAATGAAGTATAAGATGATGATAATGAATCAGAAGATGATGAATAACGCAGCAGCAATAATGAACAACAAAAATCACGTAGAGAGAGAAAATAACAACGGATGAGGAGAGAGAAAAATGCATCTTTTTTCCTTCATTTCCCGTTATATTAACTAACATTTGGATCAAAGTGTAAATTTAAAAACTTGTGGGTTTTTTTAAAATTTTCCAAACTTTCTTAATCCATAATTAAGTAATTGTCACCTCCACTCAATTATTAAGACTTGTGTCACCTACACCTCATTTTAAAACTTTTTTGTCATATGTAGCCCAAACCCCCAACTAACCTACATAACAAAGAAAATCATATAATTAAAGTAATAATAATAATAGTAATAATAATAAATATATTTTTCTTTAAGTTAATGGTAAAAATTAATTATTTATATAAAACAAATATTATTTCAAAATATATATATTCCTTTTCAACTTTTATTGTCCTCTATGATATTTATTCGTTGTGTTATATACTTCCTTATTCTGGTAAATTCTTGAATAATAGTGTTCAGCTAATTTTATGACAATTATTAGGTTATTAAAATAATACTAGATCATAGCATGAATAACTTTAATACTAATTAAATTGAGTATAATAATTGATTAATGGAGATATAATATGATAAAATTTATAAATATACTATCTCAAAAGATCATATACGATCAATTAACAATTCTTCAAACACTTGTTTAGGATGAAATTTGAAAGAGATTTGTTAAGATTTTGATAAAATCTAATATTACTTGTTAATTTAAATAAATATAATTATCTATTTATTAAAATTTATAAATATGTTTGTAATTGAATGATTAACACCTTTAACTACACTAGATTGGTAAAGAAATTGTTCCGACGAAACAATTTTCGAGTAATAACTATTATGAAAGTACTTGATCATGATGAAGCTTCAGTGATCTCAATAAAGTTACGTAATAGTTCGATACAATTATTTAATCAAAATTATATAGATATGAGCACCTCTTTATTGAAATTTAATTTACAAATAGGCATGTAAATCGGATAGAATTGAATTGAAAAATTAACACCCTTAATTATATTAGATCCATAAAGATATTATTCTAATGAAACAAGTTTGAATCAAATAACGATTTTGGAAGCACTTGACCTGAATAAAGCTGCGGTGAGCCTGTGAAGTTATGTTTAAGTTTGATACAATTTAGTTAATTAAATTTATTTTGATATAATCACATAATTATTGAAATTATATTTGAAATTACTAAATAGCCTGTAAAATTAAGTCAAATTGAATGATTAACACCTTCAATTATAATAAATTAATAGAAATATTATTCCAATAAAACAAGTTTGAGACAAATACAATTCAGAAAGCACTTGACCAAGATGAGTTTAAGTGGGTGTGAAGTTATATTTAGGTTCGGTAAAATTAGTTAATCAAATATAATCACGTACTTATTGAAATTACATTTGAAATATACAAAGTAGGCTTGTAAAATTTGCAATCGAATTGAATGATCAACACTTCTAACTGGACTAGATTAGTATTGATATGGTAATTTTTAACTCGTGGTAAAAATAATTATCGGCTACAAAATGTTATCACAATAGTAATTTGTGCCTACCTCATTTTGTAATGTCAAATAATTAAAGCTTTTAAGTCAATTATTGCCACAACATTTTTAGTGCTTGAAGCAAAAATAAAAAATATTTAACTATAATATTTTATTTTAAAGAACCGTTTTAAGACTAAAAGATTACTATTGCTACAATAAATTTTAACATGTGGTAAAAAATAATAATTAGCATGGTTAGTTAATTATGCTATCATTATTTTATTACTTGAAGCAAAAATTATTTATTTAGCTACAATTTCTTATGTCAAATAATCTATTGTGGCTAAAATGTTATAATTACTATGATAAATTTAAACTTATGGCAAAAACTAATTAATCATTAGCTACAAGATTTTATTATAACAAAAAGACTTGGCTATTTAAGTTAACTATTGCCACAATTATTTTATAACTTGAAGCAAAAATATCAATTAAGCTACAATCTTTTATTTAAGATAATTTATTGTGGCTAAAAGGTTACTATTACTACTATAAATTTAAACTCATGGCAAAAAAAAATAATTAGCTACTAAATTTACTATAGCAAAAAGACGTGGCTATATCATCTAACAATTGCTATAATTTTTTATTGATTGAAGCAAAAATATATAATTAGCTATAATATTGTGTTTTAAATAATTTACTGTAGCTAAAAGGCTACTATTGCTACAATAACTTATATAACGTAGCAAAAATATATTATTAATTGCAAAATTTTGTTTTTTGCAATAAAGTTGTAGTTATATAGGCCATTATTCCCACGATTGTAAGCAATTGTAGCAAAAATGAGGGATTGGCTTTGTCAATTAGATTTTTGTGGCTAAGAAATTGTACAAATTTTATGACAGCTATGAAGTTCGATTTTCTTAGCTATTACTAGCAATAGCCACAATTTTTACATGCCTAAATTTCATAGCTATAGATACATTTTATTGTAGGGATATCATGGTTACAATAATAAATTTCATGAAACTTGTAGTAAATCATGGATTAAAATTCATGATTTAATTCACCACACATGCGAATTTAATTTCATGAAACTTGTAGTAAATCATGGATTAAAATCTAATTAATATCATGAACATGAATGCAATCAAGTTCAACATGAAATTCAAGAAAGCAATCAACTTGTAGTTTTAAAAGAGGTTCTTGAACTCCAAGGGTGGAAGGAAACCCTTAGATGAAAACCTAACATACCTTGGTAATCTATTTCGTGAAGAGTGATTATGTGTTCTTGAATCTTGAACTTGAAATTGGATGCCCTATGGTTTGTTCTTGAGAAAATTTGAGAGAGAATGAGTGATTTAGCCTTTAGAAAGGCTTAATCTCATATTTTTTTGGGGCTGATATAAGGTGGGAAAATGACCCAAATACCCTCTGGATGTGGACTTTTTAATTAACGAAAATATGCCCAGCAATGCACAGACCGATGCGCTGCGTCGATGGTGTCAACACGATTACCGACGCATCGCGTCAAGTTTGCATTTGTTTACTGGAATTTGCACTGAAAGCTGGGGGAAATATCCATTGACGCGATGGGCGACGCGACGCGTCGAGATCGCATTGACCCACTATTTTGGTCACCTAAATATGATTCTAACGAGGTCCAAAAAATCTGAAACTCACCCGAAGTGACCTATTGACACGCCTGATCATGATTCAATCCAAGGATCGATATTCTAAGGTCACAAGGATTGTAAAATAAGATCGCCAACTTAAGAAGGATAAAAATAGTTCTATGTATAAACACTTAGCTGAAATTTCTAGTCTAGAACCTCTTTTCATGCTCTAAAGGACTGAGTTAAGCTAGGATTCTATGGGATCTTACAATATCTCTCCCTTGGGAACATGCATCCTCGAATGAGACTGACTAAGCTGAGAATACTGATAGACCGAGTCTATATACTACACATGCACAATTGAAGCATGATTACATGACTGAAACTACCGATATACTGAGTTTTTATACTGAATATACATAACTCAAGCATGACTTAATTCTAAAGGCATGACACATGATTGAGCTATTTCATGATGGTATGCATGATATAAGGATGTGATGCAACTGGAATCGGTACAGAGTTTGTAAAGATAATCTGAGCATAGAACTGAGTAATTTTAAGAAAAACTGTTACCCTGAGCTGAGTCTAAGTTTATGGAGAAAAGGTAAGGATACTTGGTCCATATATCTGCTTCTGTTTTCCAAGTAGCTCTTTCAACGGACTGATTTTGCCAAAGAACTTTGACTAGAGGAACTTCTTTGCTCCTCAGTCTGCGAACCTGGTGATCAAGAATTTCAACTAAAACTTCTTCAAAAGAGAGACTGTTCTGAACATCTATACCCTCTATAGGGATTACAACTGCTGGGTCACCAATATATTTTATAAGCAAGGAGACGTAAAACACTGGGTGCACTGAAGCTAAGTCTGAAGGCAACTCGATCTCGTAGGCTACCTTTCTGAAATAGTTGAGACTTTGGTAACGATCGATATATCGGGGGCTGAGCTTTCCCTTCTATAGGAGAGATTTTCAAATACACATAATCACCAATCTCAAACTCAAGATCCTTTCTTCGTACATCTGTATACGATTTGTGTCGGCTCTAAGCTATCTTAAGCCTTTTCTTGATTAACTAAACTTTTTCTAAGGCATCAAATACCAAGTCAAGCCCTACCACTGCGGCCTTACCCACTTCAAACCAACCAATGGGAGATCTATATCTCCTCTTATAAAGTGCCTCAAATAGAGCCATCTAATTGTTGAAATGATAGTTGTTATTATATGCAAACTCAATCAAAGGCAAGTGGTCATCCCAACGACCCTTAAAGTCAATGGCACACGCTCTTAACATATCTTATAAAGTCTGAATGGTCCTTTATGCATGACTATCTGTCTAAGGATGAAAGGTTGTACTGAGGAAAACTTAGGTACCAAGACCCTTCTGGAAGGCTTTCCAAAAATAAGAGGTGAACTGCATACCTGTATTTGAAATAATGGACAACGAAATTCCGTGCAATTCGACCAACTCTCTAACATAGAGCTTGGCGTAATCCTCGACTGAATATAAGGTATGAACTGGTAAGAAATGAGCTGACTTGGTCATCATAGCCATAATAACCCAAATTAAATCATGCTGATGACGAGTACGGGGCAAACCCATCACAAAATCCATGTTCACCTCCTCCCACTTCAAAGTGGGAATACTGAACTCCTACATAAATCTATTAGGCTTCTGATGTTTAATTCTGATGTTTAATCTTAACTTGCTAACATGTCGAGCACTTAGCTATAAACTCCACAATGTCTCTCTTCATCCCATTCCACCAATAGACTTCCCGCAAGTCACGGTACATCTTGGTGGCCCCTGGGTGAATCGAGTAGTGCACACCATGTGCTTCTGTAAGAATCCGCTATCTCACACCATCCACACATAGCACACAAAGTCTACCCTAGCAGCGTAACACACCATCTCCCCCTTGGGAGAAAATCTCTACTTTCTAATATGTGACTGATTCTTTTAGCTTAACTAGATTAGGATTCTTCTCCTGTTTTTCTTTTACTTCAGAAACCAGAGATGATTCTGAACTATTCTGAACCCATACGCTACCCACTGCTGAATTGACTAAGCAGAAACCTAGTCGGGCAAGCTGATGAACTTCCTGAACTAACTTCTTCTTACCATCCCCCACGTGAGTAACACTACCTATGGAAATCCTACTGAGAGCATCAGCCACTACATTGGACTTTTCCAGAAGACACAGAATACTCATGTCATAGTCTTTCAACAACTTTAACCACCTTCTCTGACACAAGTTTAGGTCTTTCTAAGAAAATACATAATGCAGGATTTTATGATCGGTGAACACATAGACATGCACTTTATAAAAATAATGCCTCCAAATATTTAAGGCAAACACTACCATTGCTAACTCAAGATCATGAGTAGATAGTTCTTCCCATGGGGCTTAAGCTGTCTAGAGGAATAGGCTATGACCTTACCTTTCTACATCAAAACATACCCCAAACCAACTCTGGAAACATCACAATATACCACAAACCAGTTTAAACCATCAGGTAAAATCAAAACTGGGCTTATAGTAAGTCGAGTCTTCAACTCCTGAAAAATCTTCTCACAAGAATTGACCACTGGAACTTGGCTTTCTTCTGTGTCAATCTGGACATAGGAGACACAATAAATGAAAATCCCTCAACAAACCATCGATAATAGCCAGTCAAACCCAAAAAACTCTTGATATCTAATAAGGAGATAAGTCTAGGCCAGTTTCTCACTGTTTTAGTATTTTGAGGATCAACTCTAATACCATCACCGAAAACTATATGACTAAGAAAACCTACTGACCTTAGCCAATATTCGCATTTACTGAATTTGGCGAACAACTGATGGGATCTGAGGGTCTGTACCACTATTCTAAGATGGTCTGCATGATCATGTTCACTGCGGGAGTAGACAAGAATATCATCAATAAAGACTATAACGAAAATGTCCAAGTACTGCTTGAACACTTGGTTCATTAATTCCATGAAAATTGCTAAGGTATTGGTAAGACCAAATGACATAACTAGGAATTCAAAATGACCATACCGAATTCTGAAGGCTATTTTCAAAATGTCACATTCTCTAACTATGAGCTGATGATAACCTTATCTGAGGTTTATCTTAGAAAAGTAACTGACACCCTGAAGTTAGTCAAATAAGTCATCGATTCTGGGAAGTGGATACTTGTTCTTGATCGTGACTTTGTTCAGCTGACGACAGTCAATAAACATTCTGAGAGAAAAATCTTTCTTAAGCACGAATAAGACTGGTGCACCCCAAGGGGATACACTAGGTCTGATAAATCCCTTATCAAAGAGATCCTTTAACTATTCTTTTAGCTCTCTGAGTTCAGCTGGTGCCATTTTGTAAGGCAGAATAGAGATAGGCTAAGTATTAGGAAGAATGTCTATTTCAAAGTTAATTTCCTGCTTGGGAGGGACTCCAGGATGAACTTTGGGAAATACATCTAGAAATTCAAATGCTACTGGAACTGACTCAAGACTAGGAGTCTCGAAACTAGAATCTTTAAATCAAACAAATAGTAGATACACCTATTAGATATTATTTTTCTCGCCCTTAGGTAGGAAACAAGATGACCCTTAAGTGCTGAAGTACTACCCCTCCATTCAAGGATAGGTTCATTCGAAAACTAAAAATAAATAATTTTTTTCTATAGTCAACTGAAGCATAGCATGAGTAGAGCCAATACACACTGAGAATGATATCAAAATCCATCATCTCTAGCTCTACTAAGTCTTTTGACGTAAATTTCTGAGATACCATAATCGGACAGTTCTTATATATCCATCGAGCTATGATAGATTTACCCACTGGGGTATAGACTAAGAAGGGCTCTGCTAGAATTTTGAGACTGACTCTGAAATCAACAGCTATATAAGGAGTTACAAAGGACATAAAAGCTCCTGGATTTAGCAATCATAAATATGTAAATGGTAAACTTGTAATGTACTAGTGACCATATCAAAACTTTCTTGATCCTTTTAGGACTGAAGTGCATAGAGTCTATTTGGCCGTTGCCCACTGGTGGCACTTGAAGTGGTACCCTATTTATTTGGGTGATCGAACTGAATTGGGAAATGATTGTGCAGACTCTCAAACCCACCAGAGAACACTCTCTAGTCATATGGCCTGGCTTTCCATATCCGAAACATACATCACTGCCACCTCTGCAGATACCTTCGTTATTCCTGCCACACTTCTGGAAAAGAGGATTTTTCCGGGCACTGCTAACACTAACGTGGAGTTTAAGGCTTGGTGCCCTATTTTATTGCCGTTTCTAAATTTTGGCATTGAAGCACTGGCTGAGGACGGATCTGGAACTAAAGATTTTGGGTGGAACTAAGAATGATTTCCACCCTCTGACTTAGGCTGACTGAAGTTGAAGCTACCAGTTTTAGATCTCTTGTTCTCCCTCTCCTTATCCTTATTCTTAGCCTTTTCTATCTATTGAGCATGGGCCATGAGCCTGGATATGTTCATCTTCTTAATCAGCATTACGGTCCTATACTCTTTGACCACACTATTAGACACACCTGACATAAAATTACTCATCTTAGATCTGTTATCTGCTACCACATGAGGGGCATATCTGGATAACTGAGTAAACTTGAGGTAATACTCTTTCATTGTCATGATGCCCTATTTTAGATTAATAAACTCCAAAACCTTAGCTTCCCTCAACTCCAGTGAGAAGAAACTATCAAGGAAAGTAGTAGCAAACTCTTTCTATTCTATGGCCCTATATCTGTACCCCTATCTACCTTTCATTTCTTAAACCATTTATGATCCATATCCTATAATTGGGATGCAACTAACTTAGCACTCTCACTGGAAGTCACCCCATGATATTTATACTTTCTGCACCATGTCAAGGAATTTCTGCAGGTCCTCCTCAGACTTAGACCCTATAAATGACGGAGGATTCATTTGGGTAAAGTACCAAATTCTAGCTACAGCAATACTGTCCACTGGGTTGGCCTGAACGGGAGTTGGGCATTTATTCTAGGCTGCCACGGTATGAGCTAAAGTGGTGAAAGCTGCTCTAAATTTTACGTGGGAGACATGCTCGTCCAGGGGATCTGCCTGAACGAGTGAAGGTGCTGGTTGATTTCAAGTTCTTCTTTTGTTGGTTCTTTTGGGAGCCATACTTTGTAAACAAAAGGTGAAACTGGATTAGACTGAGAGTTTAACTTGAAATCATGCTCTCCCGCACGACATAAATACTGAAAGAAGGGAAAATTTTCCTTTAAATGCCTCATAGCCCCTTGTCCATAAGTGTGGCACGCTACACACCCATACATAAAACTCAACTAGATGTAGCTTTTAGACATCCTAGGACTTTGTTGAACCTTAGAATCTGATACCAAGTTTGTAACACCCCGAGTCTGTACCCCGGATGCCACACGGTTCTCATGACCCCAAAAGAACATAAGCTAACCCATGACTAGCACTTGCTATGAGCGCAGAATAATAATACTAAAATAATATGAAAAATAGGCTAAAATGCCATAAGGTTCATAATCTGAAAACAAATACTGCATAGTGATAAATAAATACTGAAAGCTGAACATCTGTCTAAAATAATCTAGTCCAAAAACCTCTAACTGTCTAAACATGGAGTTGATGGAATAAGTTCCCAACTAACTCTGACTACTGAATACACTAAAATACTAAAATACTGGAATGATAACTCTGTACTCAAATTATGAGAACTCACCACTAAATCTGCTGCTGATAGGATGGGATGCTAAGTACGGTCAGGAGCCCATATGTCTGAACCTATGATATAAGACATCATAGCATAAAAAAAAGTATGCATAAGTTCTTTGAATATACTGGTATGCTAAGTGAGGTAAGCTAATATGCAAGGGTTCATAAGCATGAACAATAACTGACTAAGTAACATGAGTATAGCTGAATGAGGGTACATATATGTCTAAAACTATTGTAAATACTGATTATGCAATGTTGCATGTAAATCTAATTTACTGTAATTGAGATTGCTGATAACTGAATTACTAATAACTGAGTAACTAATAACTAGGTTACTGATAACTGGGTGACTATTTCTGACAGGCCTGATTCTGTAGAACTAAACTGAGTTCTGTACTGAGTTGGATGACTGTGTCTAACAGTCCTAATTCTGATAACTAATCCAAGGTTTTATACTGAGTCTGAAACTGAAACTATGAAAGTGTTCATCTAACTGACATACCTCAATTATAAACTGAGTTGGGGTCTAACCTGTGACCCTAGTTGGAAGGGTGTTAGCACCTTGCCAAGGGATACTAACAATGGCTATTATTAACCTTATACGACAGGAAGACATTTCGTCAACCCTCGTTGGCAGAAAAACTCGTACGAGATGTATCAACCCTAGTCTGGCAGGAAGCTATCTCAACCTACGTTGGCTACGTAGTTCTGTAATGCAGGAATTGCTACTAAGGGTCAAACCCTCTGCTGGCAGAAATGCCCCCATCCCTAGGTTTTCTCGGTGTTGATTTCTACTCCCAACTGAATAGACACTGAACTAATTTCTAGACTATACTAGGCTTGACTAAACTATTACTAATCGTGTTAAACGACTGAACTGGACTGAGTTCACTGAGTTCTATTAACTAGTTGAATACACTGTTCGTAATACTGAGCTGAACTGGACTGATACTAAGTTTCACTGAGTTTTGTAACTGACTGAGTACTACTGTTTGTAATATTACTGAGACTATTCTATAACTACTGTATCTCTAGGTAAACAGCTAGATTGTTGGGTATTGAATACCCCCAGGACTCGGATGTATGGAAAGTAAAGCATGGCATGATCTTGAAAAGCATAACAATAAATACTTGTTAACAATACCTTCATCTAGGCATTTTGTCAAACACTTGAGATACATGAACTTGAACATGAATGGGACCACATGATGACATATCATGATTTCACTATTCAATTCACATAGCTATTCTATCAAACACTTGGGGAGCATGGTTATTTCACATGAGGATAGTGAACACATGAACAACATGGATACAATAATCAATTGTACTTTAAAGGGTTTATCATGTAAATCATATAATTCACCACACATTCTAATTTAATTTCATGTAACTTGTAGTAAATCATGGATTAAAATCCAAATAATATCATGAACATGAATACAATCAAGTTCAACATGAAATTTATGAAAGCAATCAACTTGTAGTTTTAAAAGAGATTCTTGAACTCCAAGGGTGGAAGGAAATCCTTAGATGAACACCTAACATACCTTGGTAATCAATTTAGTGAGGATTGATGGTGTGTTCTTGAAGCTTGAACTTGAAATTGGATGCCCTAGGGTTTGTTCTTGAGAAAATTTGAGAGAGAATAAGTGATTTAGCCTTTAGAAAGGTTTAATCTAGTATTTTTTAGGGATGATATAAGGTGAAAAAATGACCTAAATACCCCTCTAGACTTGGACTTTTTAATTACTAAAAATGTGCCCAACGACGCACAGACCGATGCGCCATGTCAATGGTTTTAACGCGATGAACGACGCACCACATCGAATTTGTGTTGGTTTATTAGAATTTTCACTAAAAGATGGGGAAAAATAGTCATCGACGAGATGGGCAATGCAACGCATCGAGATCGCATCGACCCACTATTTTGGTCACCCAAATATAATTCAAACGAGGTCCGAAAAATGTGAAACTCACTGAAGTAACCTATTGACATGCCTGATCATAATTTAATCCAAGGATCAACATTCTAAGGTCATAAGGGTTATAAAATAAGATCGCCAACTTAATAAGGATAAAAATAGTTCTAAGTATAAACACTTAGCTGAAATTCTAAGTCTGAAACCTCTTTTCATGCTCCAAAGGACTGAGTTAAGCTAGGATTCTGTGGGGTCTTACACCATCTTATCAGGGATATTAAAATGGATGAGTGTATCACGGATCAAGGACCATTTCAACCTATCAAAAGCCTTTTTTAGATCACTCTTAGCGAGCATATAAGATTTCCTACCCTTCATTTTCTTAAAAAATGTAAGACTTCCTGCACTAGAATCTCATTATCCGCCGGTCTATGATTTGTCAAAAAACTAGACAGAGAAGGACCAATAAGTTCCTGAATAATTAGTTTGATGTGATTCACTAAAATCTTAAAAATAATCTTGTATTTAGTATTGGCTAGATTAATAGGCCTATATTGGGTAATAGAGGTCAAGCTGGGGAATTTTGGAATTAGACAAAGGAAGGTTTCATTTATGGACTCTGGAAATACTTCATTTTCTAAAGATGTTAAAGAAAAACTCCTCGATTGAAGACCTCAAGATGTGCCAGTATTTTTGGTAAAAGAAAGGATGAAAACCATCAGCGCCCGAGGCTTTTTAAGGCTTAAAAGAGAATAAATCTATATGGATTTCCTGGCAAAAGACAAGCCTTTGGAGAAAATCAGCTTGACTAGGGGTGATGATATGAGATAACACTCAGATGACAAGCCTGCTAGAGATAATAAGGTCCGATTTGTAGAGGCATTCGTAGAAGGATATCTCATGCTCCTAAATTTCCTATTTGTCAAAAATCCAATTGCCTACAGAATCTCTAAGGGTTAAAATTCTATTCTTACTTCTTTTGTGGATAGTGGACATGTGAAAAAAAATTATATTCGCATCCCCTTCATTTAGTCAGTGAATGCAGCACTTAAGCCTCCCAAATTCGTGCTCAGTTGTAAGCAACAAATTAAATTCCCGAGTGAGGGAATGCTCGAGGTTATGGAAGAAGATACTAGTGGCATACCGTAGAGATGATTGAATTCCATTTAGTCTCACTTAAATGCACTTTTTATTAGAAAAAACATTTCTAGATATATCCTTGATTCAAATAGATACTTTCTACTGAAAACTAGAAATGACAGAGAGAAGGAAGTTATTCATATATCATTGGGAGTCCATAATTAAGAAGGGGAACTGAGGGTGGGGAAGTCACGTAGACTCTAGTTTAAAAATATTTGAAGGAATATTAACCTGAGGAGATAGTGACAAAAGAAGAGGATAGTGATCTAAATGGGTGTGGGGCAAATGCCTCACAGTTGTTTCAGGAAATAACTCCAACCACTCAGCATTTGTATTAAACCTATTGAGCCTTTCTAAAATAAATCTATTATTCCTACGAGAGTTTTTCCAGGTGAATTTACTGTCAGAGAAACCTAAGTCAATCATACGACAATAATTCAAACACTGAGAGAAACGGTTTACTCTATTTTAATTTACCGCTACAACATAAAATTTTTTAGAAGCCATACAAACCTCATTAAAATCCCACCCATAAGAACGGGAAAAAAAACTTAATCAGCTACATGTTTCAGGTTTTTCCAAAGAACTAATCTATGAGACATATTAGTAAAAGTATAAATAGTAGAAAAACCAATTTGTTGGTGGATGATAATACCTGAATCATGCAGTGAATTTCTTAGTATGTAAGTTTAACATCGGATACATTTAACAGATTAACATTCCATAAAATGGCAATTCCTCCAGCCTATCCTTCATTTGGAACAACAACAACATTTGAAAAATAAAATTTATAGGGCATAGATTGGTGGTTGTCCCTATTAGTTTCCAGTAGAATAACTATGGTGGGTTTATGCAACTCAATAAGATCTCTAAAATTAAGTCTAAATTCCTGAGAGTTAGACCTCCTACAATTCTATATTAGAAAATTCATAGGCCTTTTGAAGTAAAGAGGAAGCAAAGAGGTGGTAAACAGGACATCAGTGTCTCTTAGAGAGGGACTCAGAATAAGTGCATATTTTTGGACATCTGGATTCAGTTTTGGTATCACATAAATTGAGAACTTGAACAAATTTTGGGGATAATTTATGCTTATTTTTTTGAATAATTCTCTGAGGAGGAATACGTATACCTGTCTTAGGAATATAGTCATTATCTCTGCTTTATCCGACTCATTCCCCATCTGATTCAGATTTTGAGGGGTGCCACGAACATTCAAGTTGAGGGCTTGCATCAGAACCTCATGAGCCTACAGTGGTTCCATGGGTACAACTGTCACATAAGGTTGTATACAGGGGTTACTTGTTCCCTCGATCGCTGCTGCAGATAGAATGGAAGCACCTGGACACCTGAGTCTGTCACCGAGGGGTTGTTGAAAACCTCCAAACCAATCATTATTCTTTTCAAAATTATGTTGGCGAGATCGGTGGGATTTTAAATTAGCAACAGACATTCTCGGCCATTCACTTGAAGGATGAAGGCCAGTGCATAACTAGTCAAGGCTATTTCTAACCACGATTGGGGTGGTTGAGCAGGGTTTGGAGCCAAGGATGAGTAAACTAGATAAGAAAGATGGTTGTGTATCTATTCCATTAGAGGAAAGTGTCTCTATAGAAGTTTTTGAATAGGGTAAGGCGGAGAATGATGGATATAAAGAGCTTTGAAGGGGCAATTGAGATGACGAGCCATGATTTATAGGAGTGGATGAAGAAGGCTAGTTTCCCAACATATAAGGCTAAAGGAGGGATGAGTAGGAGAATGTAATAGCGAGAAAGTAATAGGTTGCTATTTTCACATGGACTATAACAATTGTCCAAGTGAAAATCAGTAGCAGATAAAGATGGAGGGTTCAACGTGTCATGGGTAAAAATATGCATGGTGTCCACGTATTCCTCTATTTTTTAAGAGACATCTTTAAGTTACTATCTTTTTCACGTACTTGGGGTAAAGTAGTATTTGTCCCAATGGAAAATTCCACATCCTTATCACATAAAAGAGTATTTTTATTATTATTGTCCTAAGGAATTGCTATTAAGCCACCCTTTATGAAATCCACTAGGCCATCAGTGACATCACATTGTATATTCTGTTGTACATTCTTTTTTTAATGCAGAAAGTAAAGATGAAATAGGGGTAAAAACATCATTTGGATTTAAAGAAGTAGTTGTATAGTACTTACCTAGTCCCACTCGTTCCTTGTCGATTGTCTTTGTTGAAAAATGAGGAAAAAAACCCTTGTGGGAATGAGCTGCCGCTGTTGGTATTTCCTTTTTTGGTGACCGTCTCACCAGTCTTCCCAGAAAACTGACTAAAAGCCAGCCATCCATATTCTTACTGGTGTTATTTTTATCAATATTACTATTTTGATTTAGAGATTCAGCATGGTCTTCATTTCGGTTACCACCCTTGTTTAGTCTGCTATTCTCTGGAAAGCCCGAGATCAACTGATTTTTAAATCGGCAATAGGAGGTATGGCCCAATCTACCACAATTTGTGCAAAGCAAAAAGGAGGCTTTACATCGAATTTTTTGTTTATGAGTTCTTAAAAAGAGGCAGTAAAGCAGAGGTTTGTCCAATGACACTTATATACATAGCCTAGTGTATCAACCTTGAGACAAAGAAGATGTATAGGTATCAACTTTTAGCAATATCCCTATTTTCCCCAACCTTTCTGAGGATCTCATCATCATAAATTCCGTAGGTAATTCAGAAAGACAAACCCAAATGGCCGTACGCGTGACATGAGACTGTGAGGCTACAAAATTTGGTTTTAATTTTTGAATAGAGATAAAATTGCCATACATAAACCAAGGACCATTAAGAAGCACATGGCAAAAATTCTATTCATCGTTGAGTTTCACCAAGAAAAAATAGTATCCCAAATCCATGAGACTGAATTTCTCACTAGCTTTCCATATTTCCTGAAGTTTTTCTTTAGGATTTGGTATCCCATTTTCCTACCCAAAACTTTTATGATTACTAATTTTTTTCCATGGAGAGTATATTCTTAATTTTTCAACTGTCGAAATAGGAATAAAATTGGCGTCGGAGACTAACGAAGTGATTTCATCGGCCAGATCAGCACTTGCTGATGAAGTTGAAAAAAGCAAAAAGAGGATGTCATGCAAAAGTTTTTGTACATAGCTTGGATTTACAGGTTCTTGTTGGGATGGTGGATCCACATCCATCGATTTATGTAGTGTCGCTGGTTTTTTTAAGAAAAAAAATTCTAGTAGTTGTTGATGTTTTCCATAGAGAGAAACTATACTTTTTTGCATTTACTAGCCTTATTTTCGTCTTCATTACAAAAACATATCACTATAACAAGAACTAGAATTATAAAATTCAAAAGGTGTTATATAATATGGATGTTACGTGACGTGTATATGTGTGAAATGTCATTTATTAGAGATAATAGTTAGTAGTCAATTTGAATTTAAGGATCAAAAATTACTTGTTCAATTTAGATTTAAATACCTAAATAGTTGGCAAATTTTCCTACTTGCCAACTTGATGTCAACCTTGGCAACCTTAGGGACTAAGTTTGGTGGTCTATAAATAGTCACCCTTTGTACATTTGTATTGATATATCAAAGTAGTAAAACAAAAGTATTAATAAAATTTCCTAAAGTTCTCTCCATTTTTTAAAGTTTAATATTGATATTTTATCTTTATTTATATAACACGTTATCAGCACGAAGCCCTACCGTATCAAAATTTGAAGGCTAAGGGATTACTTTCTTTTTTCTTTAATATGTCTAATCTTACAATACTTGAGTTCATTGCCCTTCAAAGCTCGGCCAAGAACTATCTTTCCTGCGTATTAGATGCTGAAATCCATTTAGATGTTATGAGTCTTAGAGATGCCATTAAAATTTAAAATAAAGTATCAAAATAGGATTGTGATAAGGCTCATTGAGATGGAGTATTTTTTCCTAAAACTTTGAGATAAGATATTTTCTAAAATGAATGAATTGCTTTGAATATTTTTCCAAAGAAGAAAGTAGTTTTCTCTACTAAAGTTATATGAACTCGAGTTCCAAGTGTTTTGAGTTCAAAAGAGTTCTAAGCTATTGGGCATCAAAGAAGTTTTACACTCTATGAGATTTATGCATGAGTTGAAAGTATTGCTTAAAGTTTTCTTTAGCCTTGAATACTGAGAATAAGATAAGAGTATAGATTTCAAAGCTAAAGTATAATGACTCACGAGATCTGTGTTACGTGCTCCATTCTATATGATTCATAAACTTTACATTTTATACTTATTCAAGCCATGTGAGTCATTACTTATTGCATGCATGATTTGAATAATGAGTATTGATATTGTTTTATGTAAATGCATACACCTACACATACTCAATACATTCCCAAGTACTGATCCACATATATGTCTATGTGCTACATTGTCTTATAATGTAGGTTCAGGTGCTCAGTCCCAACCTCATCAGTGATTTCCGAGTACCTTTGTCTACATTCCTACAATGGTGAGTCCTTATGGTTCGAGGACCTATCTTCAGACATTCCAGTATTTGAGTGGTTTGGTTATTACTTTTACTTCAGTTTGAGTTAGTTGCGGACCTGTCCCAATGATTCTCTAGTTGATGGATTAGTAGAGGCTTTGTCAAACTAGTTATCAGATTGTGATTGTGTTGAGATTTCCAGTTTTGTGGTCGTTTGGACCGAGTATTATATTTGTATTTCCTTTCATATGACATGACTATGCCAGTGTTTGATTATTTTATTTTGAAATGAGTATTATAAGTGAAAACAAGATAAAAGGGTTAGCTTGGGGCTACTTATAGCCTTAATCACCGTGTGATGTCTCGGGAGGTGATTTTGGGTGTTACAAACTTAGTATCAGATCCAAATTTTAAGGAGTCCTAGGGAATCTGACAAGCCGCTTTGAGTAGAGTCTTGTTCATCGGTGTGTAGCGTGCCACATCTATGAGCAAGAGGCTATAAGACATTTTAGAAAAAAGTTGTTTCTTTCTTTTAGATTCTATCGTGCCTACAGTTGTCCCTCTGATCTAATAATTCATGCTCTTTTATTTCACAAAATGCCTCTCCGAAGAGCGAATGTCCGTGGAAATGATGATGAGCAACCCCCACCTGTTGATCCTTTGAATGAGATGGTGTCTCATGCTGAGTTTCGGGCGGCCTTTCAGGCATTAGACCAAGTAGTCACCGCTAATGTTTAGGCTAATAACCAGGCCATAGTTGCAAATCAGCAGGGGAGTGATGTAGCTACGATTAGGATTCATGATTTTATGCGAATAAATACGCTCAAATTCTATGGGTCTAAGGCATGTGAGGACCCACAGTTGAACCTTGAGGAGGTGAGAAAGATCACACAGGTGATGCATGTTTCTGAGGAAGAAAGTGTTGAGTTGGCATCCTACAGGCTGAAGGATATAGCTTATGATTGGGTTGTCTCGTGGAGGAAGGGTAGAGGTGAGAATGCTGCTCCTATGACTTGGCAGGCATTCCAAGATGTATTCTTGGACAAGTTCTTTCCGCTTGAGATGAGGGAGGAAAAGATTGAGGAGTTTATAAACTTGAGGCAGGGCTCCATGACTATTAATGAGTACTGTTTGAAGTTCAATCAGTTGTCCAACTATGCTCCTGATTTGATTTTTGACACCCGGGCTAGTATGAGCAAGTTTGTGACAGGTGTTTCTGGTTTGGTGCTGAAGGAGCGTAGGACTGCGATGCTGCATAGGGATATGGATCTAGCTAGGTTGATGATGCATGCCCAGTAGATAGAGCTAGATAAGTTATAAAGAGAGAGAGAGTGAGGGATAACAAGAGGGCTAGATCTGACTAGCATGAGTATAGTCAGCCTCGGTTCCATTGAGAGAATTGCCTTCAGTTTCAGAGACGTCCGTCTATACCAGTGCCTTCATCAGCTAGTACTCCCGAACCTATAGGTAGGTAGGAGCAATAGGGCAGGTCTTTTATGTCTAGGTCGCAGAACAGTGTTAGTAATAGGCCCCGTTATCCTCCTTGTGCTAAGTACAGTAGGAATCATCCCGGTGAGTGTTTCTCAGATTTGAGGGGTTATTTTGTTTGTGGCAAGCTGGGCCACAGACTTAGATATTGTCCGCATGCTAGACAGGGAAACAGAGATGCCCGACCTCAGGCACAGACCACTGGTGCACCAGCTCCTGTAACCCATCCCGCCCCTGCTCAGGGCGCTTCATCTAGCACTGCTGGTGGTCAGTGCCAGAACAGATTCTATGCCTTACCATCTCATCAGGAGTAGGAGTAAATTTTTGATGTTGTTACTGGTATGCTCCACGTCTTTTTCTGTGATGTGTATGTGTTGTTGGACCCCGGGTCAAGTATCTCTTATGTGACCTCACTTATAGCTGTGAATTTCAAAATAAGTACCAAACATATTTCTGAGCCTTTTCTAGTTTCTACACTAGTAGGGGAGTCAGTGGTTGCTAAGCAAGTGTATAGAGATTGTCTTGTTACTGTTCTTCATAGAGTCACACTTGCTGATTTGATAGAATTAGACATGGTGGATTTTGAATTTATTCTGTGTATGGATTGCTTCATTCTTGTTATGCATCTATAGACTCTCGTACCCGTGTGGTCAAGTTTCAGTTTCCTGATGAACTAGTTTTTGAGTGGTCCAGGAGTTCGTATCTCCCAAGAGTCATTTTATCTCCTATCTCAAATCCAAAAAGCTAATATCAAAAGGTTACATCTATCACCTAGTTAGATTTAAAGACACTAAGTCTGAGGCTCCAACTATTCAGTCAGTCAATATGATTAATGAGTTTTCTAATGTTTTTCTGGAATATCTCCCAGGAGTACCTCCCGATAGAGAGATAGAATTCGGGGTTGACCTTCTTCCTGACACTCGACCTATTTCTATTCTACCATATCGTATGGCACCTACAGAGCTTAAGGAGTTAAAAGAGCAACTCAAAGATCTCTTAGACAAAAGTTTCATAAGGCCTAGTATTTCTCCTTGGGGCGCACCTATTTTATTCGTGCAAAGAAAGATGGTTCTTTGTGTATGTGCATTGACTATCGTCAGTGTAAGACCCCATAAAATACTAAGTTTAGAATTCAGCTCATTTGGCTCTACAAGCCTCAAGACTTAGAAAAAAATTGATAAAGTTCAACACTTAGTCTCATTTTATACTTCCAAACTTCGAGGATTTATTTGACGACCTTATCGACCTTTGTTTTTGGATTTTTAAGTTTCGTTGCGATGGGGTAAGGTTATAGTACACTCGAGGTGAGTCTCTGAATTTTTAGAACTCGTTTAGGGCGTGTTTGCATTTTCAAAACAGTAGGCTGTCGCGATGGCCCCGCATCGCGAGACCCAGTCAAGTTGCATAGGGGTCGCGACACGATGCCCAATCAACTTGATTAGGGGTCGCTCCGCGAGGCCTATAGAGAGGGCACCCAATTTTCAGCATTTTTATTCCGAGCTTTAAGGGGTATTTTGGTCAACTCTCCACCCCTATATAATACAAAAACACGGGATTAATGTTATTTTTCAGCACAATATACACCCTTTGCTGAAACTCTCTCAAAAATAGTCAAGAACAAGTCTAGGGTTTCAATTGGGGCTTCAAGTTTCAAGTAAATTCCATCGTAAATTCCACGAATTCTTAATCTAAGGTATGTGTAGTATTCATCCATGGATTTCTTTCATCCGTGGAGTTCAAGAATCAATATTTAAATACTAAATCATGAATATTTTGTGGTGATATGATTGCATTCATGTTGGTGGTTGTTTTTTGTGCTGTAGAGTAGTAATTTGATGGATTTTCATGAAGGTTATGATCGTGTAGTTGGAACCCATGAATTTGGGTGGTTTAATGTGGTGTAAATTTGTGAAAACACCTATGCCTTAAAGAGTACATGCAAGGTGTTTGATAAAATTCTTAGAATGCTATAAATCAAGCTTCCATGACTCACTAGTATCTAAATGGCAAGCCAATGTTAACCATTATAATTTGATATGAATTCCATGCTCTATGATTTATGATTTCATATGAATTCCACGTTATTGTTGTGTGTTGTGGTTGTGGTATGGAATGAGCATGATATTGAAGCTATGCAAGTATATATGTCGTATGAAATCCCCTACTTATGATATTCTAAAAAATACTTTATTTCTAGGTAGGTTCTCTTAACCGACATAAACCATGCAAGCTACATGGAGTCCAATGTCTTGTCTTCCTAAGGAAGAAACCTCACGTTTGGGAGAGGCTTCATACTCTTGCCAGGGAGTATAACCTCAACTCAGTGATCACTTATCTCAGCTTCGAGCCCAATCATCTCGGCCTCAGGCCCAAAATCTCAAACCTACGATGGTACATAGTTCTGGGGTAAGAAACCGTAGTAACTTACCCAACTCGGTGCTAAATACTACTCCCTTTAGTTTATCTCGCTCATCTCATGGAAATCCACTTTAAAATAATCTCATGGTTCATAAAGAACCCAACAATCAAATCTGTAATCTCATGTAGTGAAGTGGATTTCAAAACTCTATGATCATTAGGTCAAAACATTTCTCAATAATCTCAGAATACTCAAATCATGGGTGCTTATAGCATATAAGTTCATCAAAACTGGAATCTCATGAAGGGCTTAATGACCCATAATTCAATCTCAAGTTTAGACTCATCAAAATGCATAATAGATAGCATATAGATTCATAATTCATGTAGAAATCTGGAAATTTCAGCAATTTGTCTCAAAATCTCAATATACCCATATACTTCAATTTCTAGAATCAATGAAACTCATAAATTCTCAAGGAATAACAACATGGTATATAACCCAACTTTCATTTCTTAAGAAACATGCAAAAATCATTCTATTTGACTTTCAATTCATGGGAAACATTAAGGTATTATAATCAATAACAATGGGTGAAAAACCCTTATTCAATTTCATGTAAAATCTTATAAATTGCAGAAAATTGTAGTTGAAATAAGCCTTTGGGCACAAGGATGAAAGGATTACCCTTGTTTAAAACTCCGCATACCTTCGATTATGAAATTATATGAACAAGCTTGCTCTAAACTCTTCTTCTTACTATTGAGAGAGGGTTCTTGCAACCCTTGAACTTGGGGAACTAAAATCTCAACTCAATTAGTAGAATCTATGGTGAGTTCTTGGATTTCTTGGAGAGGGGTTTTAGATTTGATCTTGAGGGAGAAACCCTAGATCTCTTGTGTTTTGGATGATAATAAGGCTATCAGATTCGTTTGGAATATATATGAGGGTTTAAAGGGAAAAGACCCAAAAGCCCCATTTTCAAAAATGACTTAAATATACTAAACGGGGGCTACAACGGTCAAAGCAATGGTTAGTTGCTAGCCTGACGGTCCGTCGGATCATTTGTCGCACGTCGGTCAGAAAAAGAACACACTACCTCAATGTAACAGTCTTAGTGACGGTCCATCGCACACTCTAAGGTCTATCAGATCATCCATCGCACGTTGGCCAGGATGAGGCCACACTGCCTCAGCGGCGACGGTCTCAGCGATGGTCCATCACAGTCTTGACGGTCCGTCATCCTAGCCATCGCACTTGGGCCAGAAAAGAGAGTAACTGCCTTGGCTGCGATGGTCCGTTGCACACTCGACGGTCCGTCAACCTGTCCGTCGCATCTGGGCGGTTCTGACAACTCTCGGTAAAACAGTCATAACTTCTTACATCGATACCGAATTTAGATAAAATTGGTATCGTTGGAAATCTAATTCAATTCTCTACATGACAAAAAGTCAAATTTAGGAAAATTCTCTATGTTTTAAACACCAATCACTTGGGAAGTCACTTCTCAATCTTTTAGGGCCGGAATTACACTTCACTTGACACGTTCTAAGGCTCAGACTACGAGGGAACTTTGCAGGGTCTTACAAAAAGTTTCCTGCCTTATCTTCTACCTTGTATTGGATAAAGATTAGTGCAATTAAGACATATTATATAGTAAACCAAAAGTTTTACTGATTCAAATATTTTTGAACTTTAGCATGATCGATTAGGACATCATGGATCTATAATGATGAGACGAATTATAAGAAATTCAAATAGGCATTCATTAAAGAACTTGAAGGTTCTCCCAAATGATGAATTTTCTTATACTACTTTTTATCAAGGCAATTTAATTGTGAGCCTATCACCAACTAAGGTTGGTATTGAATCCCCTGCATTCTTAGAACGTACATTTATGGATCTATTCACCCACCTAATGGGTCATTTAGATATTTCATGATCCTAATAGGTAGTTCCTATAGATGGTCTCATATGTGACTATTATCATCTCGCAAAATTATTGGCACAAATAATATGATTATGGGCATAATTTCCTGATAATCAGATTAAGTTTATTCGCCTTGACAATGCTACAGAGTTTTCACCCCAATCATTTAATGATTATTGCATATCAATTGGAATAAAAGTTGAAGCTCATGTAGCTCATGTACACACTTAAAATGGTCTTACTGAGTCATTCATTAAACGTCTTTAATTGATAGCAAGACCATTGCTTATAAAAATTAAGTTGCCCACCTTTCTTTGGGGTCATGCAATTCTGCATGTTGCAAATCTTATCATCTCAAATAATTATCATAAATTTTCTCTGTTATAATTAACTTTGGGTTATATGCCTAATATATCTCATCTGAGAATTTTAAATGTATTGTATATGTGCCTATTGCACCACCACATCGTACAAAGAAGGTTAGAAATTTATATTGGGTTTAAATCACCCTTCATTATTCGTTGCCTTAAACCATTAATGGGAGATATGTTCACTGCTTGATTTGAGATTGTCGATTTGATAAGACACTGTTCCCAAAATTAGGGGGAGAAAATAACGAAATTAATCGAGAAATTTTTTAGAAAAATTCATCATTGTCTCATCTTGATCCACGGGCTTCTGTTTGTGAGCAAGAAGTACAAAAGATTATTCATCTATAGAAAATTACAAATCAAATGTCTAATGCATTTACATATTTGAAAAGAATTATTAAATCACATATATCTACAGAGAAGGTCCTAATTTGAATTGAGGTTCCTGTAGAACCATCTACAAGTGTCATGGCCAATGAGTCCAAGGCACACTTGAAGTGTGGTAGACCATTGGGTTCTAAGGATCAAAATCCTAGAAGAGGAAAAATAAATGGTCAAGATGACACTACGAAATATCCTCAATGAAAATTCAAGATTTGAGCAATGTTGATATCCCTGAAGGGATCAATGAGCCTGAGACTCAAGAAAATGAGAAACTATCCATAAATTCAAGTGATGATAGAACTAATTTGAATCGATCTGGAATAATAATGGATTATGTCTTTACATATAATGTTGCAACAAAAATCATGCAAGATAATGAAGATCTTAAACCTCAATCTGTCATAGAATGTCGACAAAGAAATGATTGGCTAAAATAAAAAGAAGCAATTCAATCAGAATTGAATTCACTTGTCAAACGTGATATTTTTAGACCTATAGCTCAAACACTTAATAGTGTTAATCCTGTTGGCTATAAATGGGTATTTTTAAGAAAAAAAATGAGAAAAATAAAATATAAAAGTATAAGGCACGCCTTGTTGCACAAAGATTTTCACAACAGCCTGGTGTCAATTACGAATAGACATATTCACCAGTTATGGATGCAATAACATTGCGTTATCTTATTAGTTTCACTATCTATGAGAGACTTGAAATGCATTTGATGGATGTGGTTATAGCCTATATCTATGAAACACTTGATAATGGGATATACATGAAAGTTCCCAAAGAATTTAAGATGCTGAAAGCATATAGTTCAAAGCTCGGGGAAATGTATTTCATTAGATTGTAAAGATCATTGTATAGTTTCAAGCAATCTGTACGCATGTGGTATAACCGTCTTAGTGAATATTTATCTAAGAAAGGTTATACGAATGATGAAATTTGCCCATGTATTTTTATAAGGAAAACAAAATTGGAGTTTGTTGTACTTATTGTCTATGTCGATAACATAAATCTTATTGAAACTCCAATAAAGCTTCAAAAGACAATTGATTACCTAAAGAAAGCATTTGAGATGAAAGATCTTGGAAGGACAAAATTATGTCTTGGTTTGCAAATCAAGCATTTGACAAACGGTATCTTTGTCCATCAATTTGCCTATACAGAAAATGTGTTGAAAAGGTCTTATATGGATGGAGCACATCCATTAAGTACTCTGATGGTTGTTCGATCACTTGATGTGAATAAAGATTCATTCCAACCTCAAGAAAAGAATGAGGAACTCCTTGGTCCTAAAGTACCATATCTAAGTGTAATTGGTGCACTAATGTATCTTGTAAATACTACAAGGCCTGATATAGCCTTTCCAGTTAATTTATTAGCAAGGGGTAGTTCTGCTCCTACTAGGAGACATTGGAATGGGATCAATCACATATTACGGTACCTAAAGGAGACTATTGATATGGGCTTATTTTATTCTAAAACTTATCCCGATCTTGTTGGTTATGCTAATGTTGGGTATTTATCTGACCCACATAAAGCTCGATCTCAAACAGGCTATGTGTTCATGTGTGGGGATACTGTCATATCTTAGAGATCAACAAAACAGTCTATCATAGCCACTTCATCAAACTATGCTGAGATAATAGATATTCATGAAACAAATCGAGAGCGTGTGTGGTTGAGGTCCATGATACATCTCATTTGAGAAAAATGTGATTTGAAATGTGATAAAGTACCCATAATTTTATATAAAGATAATGCAGCATACATAGCACAACTAAAGGGAGGATTCAAAAAAGGAGATAGAATGAAGCACATCTCGCCAAAACTTTTCAACACACATGAGCTCCAGAAAAATGGTGATATCAACGTGTGACAGATTCGTTCAAGTGATAATATTATTGATTTATTCATCAAGTCTCTACCAACTGCAACTTTCAAGAAGATGGTGCACAAGATTGGGATGTGGAGATTCAAGTCATTAGATTGAAGTTTTCATTAGGGGAGTAAAATACGTGTTGTACTCTTTTTTCCTTAACCAAGGTTTTGTCCCAATAGAGTTTTTCTGGTAAGATTTTTAATGAGGCACCACTAAAGACGTATTACAAGATGTGTGTGTTATTTTTCCTTCACTGAACTTTTTTTCATTGAATTTTTCTAGCAAGGTTTTAACGAGACATATTATCTAGTAATGGACATCCAAGGGGGGTGTTATATAATATGGATGTCATGTGACATGTATATGTGTGAAATGTCATTTATTAGAGATAATAGTTAGTAATGAAGTTGGATTTAAAGAATGAAAATTACTTGTTTAATTTGGGTTTGACTACCTAAATAGTTGGCCAAATTGTCAACTTGTCAACTTGATGTCAAGTTTGGCAACTTTAGGAACTAAGTTTGGTGGTCTATAAATAGCCACACTTTATACATTTGTATTGATATATCAAAGTAGTAAAATAAAAGTGTTACTAAAATTCCCTAAAGTTCTCTTCTTTCTTTAAAGTTTGATATTAATATTTTATCTTTATTTATATAACAAAAGGAAATTTCTTTGAATAAACAGCAAAAAAGAGTGTTATACAAAATGAGCTCAACCATAATCATGATAGATAAAATTACTATTTCATTTATTTTGTTATTATAGTATATTTTTTATACATACTTGAAAAAAGTTATTGCAAACGAAATGAAAAAAGTAGAAAATAATTTTTTAACTACTAATCGAAAAGTGTGTGTATATATATTACTCTCAAACATAGAGTAATGCGACAAGTTTAACATGACATGTGGCTAATTAAATTTTGGAACAATTAATAATTCTGAAATATTTGTGAATATTCACAAGCAAAAGCATTAGAGTGCACATTTCATGAATTGAAGGTTAAATATGTTTAATTAGATTGCCCCAAGGACTAAAACTTAGAATTTATCGATAATTCAGGGACCAAATATGCTTACTACATATAATATTTTATTTGTAACTTAGGTATTTTACTTATAGTTTAAATACTAATTTATATCTTATAGAGATTTTTATTTAAATTTATTAATGTTATGAGTAAAATAATTATTCTATGAATTTGAGATGAATATAATGTTTCTTATTTTTAATTTAATATTATATGCATATATTAATTAAATATATATTTATATACGAACGTGCATGTATGTTTATATTCAAGTTTCACTTCTCTCATCTTCTTTGTTATCTATATAGGTAAACGAGCTTTAGTTATCACTAATGCAATATTTTGTGAATTATAATTTATTTTTTGAATATTTAAATAGATAATTTCTTAGAAACTTATTATAAAATCTACCTTTATTTATATCATTATTATTTATATTACTTGCATTAAAATATGTTTGCAAAGTTATATCGCACTTTGTTATTTTCACTTGTATAAATAGATGTTAGGTTTTAATTTTTATATTTAAGATTAATTTTTCTTACTCTACTCATTTATTTCTTTAGAAATGTCATAAACTTATTTACTATGCAATTAGCATTTCTTACTTTTTGTTCGACTAGGAAATATACTTCCTTTTTCTATAGGTAAATTTGTTAATATTTTTCAAAATCGTGATTCTTAAAAAGTAAGAAAACAAGATAAAGGTTGATAATATATGGGGTAAAATAGATATTTAAAAAAAGTGTAATTGACATATGAGGGGAAGAATTAATAATTATTGTTTAAAATTGAAGAAAATTTTGATTTTTAAAGCGAAATTTAAAGATAGTATAACTAATTGGGAAAATTACGAAGGCCAGCTACATTAGGCATTAATTATCGTCTCTAGCCCAACATAGCCGCACTTTGGAAAATACCTACACGCGCGTTTTACCACATACTCCCTCCCTCCCATTTAATCTGTTTCAATTTAACATGACACATAGATTAAGAAAAATAATTAATAATATTATCAATAGTAAAACATGGAAAAAAGAAATTTCTCTTCTTAATTTATATAAAAATAACAAGTAAAATAAGAAATTAAATTAAAAAATTTGAGATAAGTAAAATGGGATGGAGGAAGTATTCCTTTTGTATCAATCTGTTCTACAATTCATACGTTCTCACTTCTCTCTCACTATTTCCAAATTCTACAAGATTCTCAAATTAAACCCCCACTCCACCGCCACCCAACCATCATTAACTATAAAAGAATGATTTATGTATAGGCCTGAGTAAGTAATTTGAGAGCCATCAATGGTGAAATGAAATCAGATAAAGAATTGTTTATAACAGTAATGAAGCTTGAAGGCAAGAGATTTGAAATTCGTGTAAGTTTGAACTGTTAAGAGATTAGAAAAAGAAAGGCATCATGGGATTATGTGATAAACAATTGATAATGGGTATAAGTTTTGCACACCAAGTGTTTGATGAAGCAATTGAATGTAATTATATCAATTGTACTCTTCTTCAACTTCTTCTTCTTTCGTTGATACAATTTATATTCATTGATATAATTATACATTGATACGAATTGTATTAGTTTATATAATTTGAGTCATTAAAAACAAATTATACATTTGTATTTATATATGATATAATTATACAGTTCTATAAAATACAAGTTGTATTTGCTGATACAAACTAAACCATTCAAATACAAAATATGCATCAAATAATACATTTATATTTGTGTATGATACAATTATATTTGTATCAAATGATACAAATAATATGCTTTTGGTATCTATAATTAGTTATTGTACTTATATTTTATATCAAATATAGTCAGTTGCATACAGTTGATACATTGACTGAATTTTATAGTCAATTTAATTGAATACAATCAGTTGAGTTTTACTATATTTATATTTATATTAAATACAGTTAATTACATACCATTAAAATCTCGGCTAAGGATGGTAATTTCTGATAGTGTTACTAGCGCAGCGCAACCCTAGTTTTTAAACTTGTAGCTATTTCTGAAAATTTTTATAAATCATTTTCACCCATTCTCATTAGCGAATACGGAAAATATATTTGACTTGAAAGAAAAGGACTCAAATGACTTGAAAAGCATTTTTTGGCCGGTATTTTGATAATTAAAGTGACAAGAGAGGGTCATATTGTCATTTCACATTTTTTGTTATCCAAATTATCCTCCCTAATTGAAAAATCACATGATTTTGATAAACTATTACCCCACACACCTAATAATAGGCTGACATAACTCTTTTCAAGAGTTTTCTTGTCCCCTACTTTCTCCTTCCCCTTAATCTTTATTGTCAAAAATACTTTTGCTTGGCCATAAAAAATTTAAATACAACTTGAGAAGTAAACATAGCCCTTTGACCTATTTTCACCTTTTTCCATCTTTTTATTTCACATTTTCTCTTTTCAGTTGTCAAAAAAAAAAGATTTCAAAAATATATGATCGAACACAATTGTAATTTCAACTCCAACATCGAAATTTTTTATTTTCATAGTCAAACGCCTACCTATGTTTTCTCTCTTATATAAAGAAATTAAAATTTTAATTTCTACATGCTCATTGTGTTTTAATTAATTTGTCTGGTTGTGATTTGACACGAAATTAAAGAAAATAAAGAAGATATTTTAATCTAGTGTCCTTAAGCTAAAGACAGGCAGAATTCAAATTGTCTTTTATTTTGTGATATTAAATATGTCAGATGAAAAATTAAAATTAAATAACTGAAAAAAGCGATAATTTTTAAAGAGACAAAAAAAATTAAATAAATTAAAATAGGGTGAGTATTAATTTTGGGGACACTAGTATATATATATATATGAACAATGAAACTTAAAGGTGGTTCAATGATTAAAAGAAAAGGGAAAAAACAAAAGTAGAAACTTATCTACATTGATCAAGTGCTTATATTTAAACAATATTAATTTATCTGTCAAAATTAGTAAAGAAAATAAAATAAAAAATATATTTAGTCAACTATAGTCAAGTGATAATTACATATTATGTATACACCTAGTTGGTGTGAATGATCTTGATATTTTATGAAGCATATCTGTTTTGACTAGATACTACTGATTCGTGATATCTTTTTTGTCGTAATTTATGTGACACAAATACAATTTAGATAATTAAATATTAAAATAATTTAATTTTTTTGATTATTATACATTATAAATATAATTAATCATTAAAATAATATAAATTCATTTAATTTTTTTTGATTTATAATATTTTTTCTTCTATTTCAATTTAAGTGACGCTGATTTAATTTCGAGCGTTAACCAAATATTTTATATTTTCTAAATTTTTTAAGTTATTATTTATGTGATCTATAATATTTTTTTACATAATTTTACAATAAGATATGAATACTTTCTCCTGTTTCAGGTTATGTGGCACATATAAAATTTCGACAATCAATTATTTTATATATATATATATATATATATATATTATTGAGTTCTTAATTATTATGATTTACAGTACTTTTTATCTAATTTTTAAATACTATATGTTACTTTATGTCTTTCTCCGTCCCATCCCAATTTATGTGCACTAGTATAATTTCGACAGTCAATCAAATTTTTTATATTGACATATCATTTGTGTCTATTTTATCTTTTTTCAAAATATTTTTAATATTTCAATGCTTAAACAACCATAATAATTAATTAGGGGTGATATAGTAAATAATGATAGAAACAGCGAAACAGACATGTCTTAAATGACTTACAATAACTAATTAGAAGCGATGTAGCAAAATTATCATAAAAATACTTGTGAAAAAAATGTAAGTGGATCTCATATAAGACGTCAAGTTAATTTAAATATCAAGAGTTAATTTACCATTTTATTATTATTTTATCTTTTCTATTAAATATTATTAATCTTTACTATTTAGATGACTTTTATAATTAAGTAAGGATGATATAGCAAAATTACAGTTAAAGCATACATATCATAAATATCCATTTTATTTTTTTATTAAATACTATTAATTTTCTGATACATGACTTGTAATAATTAATTAAGAATGATATAATAAAATTGTGATTGAAACAACTAAAGCAAACAATACCAATAGACATGTCGACCTGTTGCCTAAATTAACCCCCTCTTATTATATATAGTAACATATAAAGGAAGGGGGGTACTCTAATAATATGGAGCACTATGACTATTTATATAGTTAATTTGGTATAGATTCACATTTTTAACATTTTAAAAGATCCACAACTAAACTAAGTCACGCAAATTAATAAAAAATAAATTGAATCTTAAATTATCACGACTTTAGTTATCACAATAGTTAACTTCTAATTGAGAAATATTGGTTCAATCTATGTTATGATTAAATTGGGTTTCAATTTGTCACGACTATAGTCAACATATTTAGTTGACTTCTAATTGGGATATACTGATTCAATATAAGATCGAATTGAGCCTCATTTTGTCATGATTATAGTCAATATAAATAGTTGACTTATAACTAATGAATGTTGATTCAATCTATATTATATTTAAATTGAGTCTCAATTTATTATGACTAAAGTTAACATAAATGTTTGACTTCTCGTTGAAAAATATTGATGCAATTTATATTAGACTAGACATGGAAGGACCCGTGCTAGCACAGAACCAATATATATATATATATATATATATATATAT
>NC_061116.1:182644782-182693341 GCF_002878395.1 Capsicum annuum
CAAAAATACCTGAACTTTGATCGAATTTTTAGTTGAGCATACTGAACTTTGCGGGGTCCTATTGCCCCCTGGACTTTTTAAAGTGAATTTAATCCCCCCCCCCCTCTAAAACTCTATACCCATTTTCGGTGCTGGCGCGTGTGATATAGGCGCCAAATCTCGTTTTTACACGTGTATTGGCGCGTGTAATACACGCTCCAACTTCATATTTACACGTATCCAAGTGGGCAGACATATGCCATTAAAATATGAAAAAAAAGTCTAGGGGGTAATAGGACCCCCGCAAAGTTCAATATGCTCAACTGAAAATCCGGTCAAAGTTTAGGTATTTTTGTGAGTATTATCCCAATAATTTAAATTTTTAATTATTTTGATTTATAATATTTTTCTTCCATTTCAATTTAAGTGACACTGATATAAGTTCGAGAGTCAATCGAATATTTTATATTTATTATTTGATTTATAGTGCTTTTAGCATAATTCTTCAATAAGATAGCAATACTCTCGTCGTCCCAGTTTACGTGTCTTCTCATTTTTAATTAATATATGTTACTTTATTTCTTCCTCTGTTCTATCGTAATTTTTGTGGCACTAATATAATTTTGATAGTCAACCAAATAATTTATATTGATGTATCATTTTAATAATATTTTATCATTTTTATGAAATATTATTAATTTTTTAATGCTTAGATAACCATAAAAATTAATTAGGGATGATATAATAAAATCACGATTGAAACAACTTAGTAGACATGTCTTAAATGACTTATAACAACTAATTAGAAGAGATATAACAAAATTACTATAAAAAATATTTGTGAAAAAAATTAAATGAGTCTCATATAAGACATCAAGTTAATTTAAAACGTCAAAAGTTAATTTATCATTTTATGTCTAATTTATTATCATTTTATGTCTAATTTATATTTTTTATTAAATATTATTATTTTTTAATACTTAGATGACTTATAATAATTAATTAAGGTGATATAGTAAAATTACAATTGAAGCAGCTGGAGAAGGTATCACAAAACATTGAGAGTTAATTTATTATTTTATTTTATCTTTTATTAAATATTATTATTTTTCTAATGCTTAAATTACTTATACTAATTAATTGAGAATAATATAGTAAAACTTACGATTGAAGCAGTTGAAGCAGACATGTTGAAGACGTGCCTGCTTATTGTCCTTTATTATTAGTAATAAAATTAAATTAAGTCTCAATTTGTCACCACTATAATCAACGTAAATGTTTGACTTCTAATTGGAAAATATTTATTCAATCTATGTTACGATTAAATTGAGTTTCAATTTATCACGGCTATAATCAACATAAATGTTTGACTTCTAATTGAAAAATATTAGTCCAATCAATGTTAGGATTGGATTGTATCTTAATTTGATGTGATCGACTATAGTCAACATAAATGGTTGACTTTAAATTGAGAAATTTGATTGAATCTATGTTAAGATTGAATTGAATTTTAATTTGTCGTGATTATAATCAACATAATGGTTTAATTCTACTTGAAAAATATTGATTCAATCTCTACTAGGATCAGATCGAGTCGCAATCTTTCACGACTATAGTCAAAATAAAAGATTGACTTCTAAATGAGAAATATTGATTCAATCTATGTTAGGATTGAATCAAGTGTCAATTTGTCATTATAGTCAACATAAATGGTCGACTTCTATATGGAAAATATTGATTCAGTATATACTAGGATTAAATCGAGTCTCAATTTGTGAATTTCATGACTTGCCAACACAAGTGATGACTTCTAGTAGTTCAATTTCATATCTAAATTTATTTTTAATAAGATGGAATAATAATAATGATATAATAATAATAATAATAATAATAATAATAATAGACTTGATGATTTTTGAGTTTAATTTTGATCAACTATTTAAAAAATTTAAGTGAAATAATATGAAAAATACTTTAAGATTTTAGTTTACACTATTGTTGACTTCTAATAACTCAAATTCACTCTTATGTATATTTTCAAAATTTATTTTCATGAGATTAAGTGGGAAAAAAAAAACTTAATAAAAAAGATACTAGCTTTGAAATTTTCTTTCGAGTTTAATTTTAACAAACTATTAATATATATTTTAGTGAAAATATATAAAAATACTTTAAATTTTTAGTCAACACAATTATTAACATTTAATAACTTAAGTCACCCCTATGTATATTTTTAAGATGATTTTTTTTTTTTTTAAAAAAGCCTAACTTTCACTAAATTGGGGGAGCCCATAATCTAATTTTCAAAATTATCATATGTAGCTAATGTATCAACTGTATGCAATCGACTTTAGTCGATATAAGATATAATACAATGAGGGTAATTACATGTAACTTTTTTCACTTTTTCTATTTTCTATTTTCATTTTCTTTTTTAATTTTGTTTTTTCACTCTCTTCTTTCTCTAACTTCTATTCTTTTTTTTCTTTTTTTTTTTTCATTTTTAGGTACTTTTTTTTTTCATTTTTTCTTTTTTCGCGTTTCCATTCTTTTTTCGTTTTCTGTTTTTTTGAGAACTTTTTTCTCAGTCTTTTTTAGTTTTGTATCTTTTCTTTTTTTTTTCTTTTTCTTTTTCCTATTTTCGTTTCATTTTTTTCCACTCTTCTATCTGTAGCTTCTATTTCTCTTTCTTTTTTGAATTTTTTTCTTTCTATTTTTCTTTTTTATATTTTTTCATTTCTCATTTTTTTTGTTCTATTAGATATATAATTTTTTGTGTCTTTTAAAAATATGGCTACGTAAAACATAAATTATGAATGATAACGAAAATAACACAATCACTTATTGTATTTGTACTTGCATCATCATTTATATTTTTGTATTCGTTGATAAAATTGTATTTGTATTTCTATTTTATAGTTCGCACTTGTATGAGTGGACTAAATTAAAAAGAGAGACAATGAATTGTAACTCCTTTCACTCCCTCTTCTATGAGGGATATTTTAAGAGCTTATGTTTGTTCAGCCATGTAGGCTTTTCGTTTTAATATTTATTTTTTTGAGGTGAAGTAAAAAAATGATAGAAAAAAATATTGAATTGAATTTTTTTTTTTTGGTTCAATTTTTTCTAACTACTTAATTTTATTAGATAAAATAATTATGAAAATGCATTAATATAAAATAATTTTAAAAAATTAAAATATAATTTAACTAAAATAAATTTATATTTTAACACGATTGTCTAGTATCGAAATCATGATCCAATGATTATAATTTTTTTTATCAATTTGTTAGAATAACATTATATGACGATCCCAATGATTTTTATTTATTTAGTTAATCTTTGTACACAGTTGAATTTTTTTTCCAGTCAAACTTAGTTAATTTACAGTTGAAATATCACGTTAATAACCAACAATTGAGTTGCTATTTAAAGGTGATCTCCTTTTGTTTGTAGACAAAATAAAACGAATCTAACTTTAAAAGTAATCATATTATTTATTAATTACTCCTATATAAATAAATTAATTTAGCGAGTAAACTATCATTATTTTTAATCTCAAAAATTTCATTCATGGTGTCTCTTAGTTAGATATTTTTTTATTATTTGTATTTTAAAAAAAAAAGTGTTTCTACTTCTCCAGAGGTTGTGCGTACATTTTACCCTCCCCAAATTTGACTATGTGGGAATACACTGAATTTGTTGTTGTTATTGTTGTATGTTTTTAACAAAATAAATCACGGAAGAAATTTTATAGATGAAATATATGGAGGATTTAAAATTTAAAAAATGGAGAAAAAAATAAACATATTTAAAACCTGTAGAGTAAAAGAACTAAAGAGATAAAAGTATTGAAAGAAAAAATATATATAATACGAGTCAAAAAATAGTAATTAAAAGTCTTCAAATAAGATGAGAAACTTAGAAAAATTAAGGAAAAAGTAGAACAAAAAAAGTAAAAATTTAAGGAGTAATATAAAAGAGTAAAGTAAAGTTATGATATACGGAATAGTAAAAAATAAATAAGAAACAAAAGTTAAAGTGGTTTTGCTTTTGGTGTGAAAACTAGATGATTTTGGAGCCTAAAAGATACTCCCTCTGTTTCAGAATAGATGAATTGTTGGATTTTGACACACAAATTAAGGAAAAAACATTAAAGACATAATTTAACGTAACTTTCCATTTTTACCCTTTTCCATTTTGGTAAAAAACATTAACAGTACACTTTTATCCAAAAAAGAAGAAATGAGTATCTTGAACAAGTGGGTCCATAAGGATAAAATTGGAAAAAATATCAACGATTCACTTATTTTGAAACATCAGTAAATACCTCAACAATTCAGATATTCTGAAACAGAGGGAGTATAGAAATATAAAAGAGTATAAAAAGAAAAAATTAAGGTAGTTTTGTATTTTGAAGGGAAAAATAAATAGTTATGAGCCTAAAGGACCTTGTAGTCTTTTTATACGATTTATGTCATTCGAGTCAAATTGATTCGGGTGATTTAGCAGCAGCCTAGCAAATAATAGCACCCCACGGCCCATGCTAGATTAAATATATGACAAAAACTTTCTATATACTGAATAATTGACAAGATCCTTGAAAATGAATGAATGTGTTGAAATGGTTCGAAATGTGAGGACCAAATTAATTTATAGATCGACAAAATTCTTAAGGATTAATAAAGAGTGGGGCCTCCACTAATTCAAATGGAGAAGATTAAAGGTGAAGATAAGGTTTTAATCAATCATCAATTAGGACAAATTTTGTTTTTGATTCCCCAAAAACTGATAAAATCCCGAGGAGAAAAAGACTAATTTGGTGCGTCGACTATTTAGCTTGTGCTCTATCTGTTTTACTTTTACTCATGTTTCATTTTTTAAGAGTCACTTTGACTAATTTTTAAAATTGAATTGAACTAAATTAATTCAATGTTTTAGTATAAAAAATTTGATGTTCGAAAATTATACAAAAAATACTATAGGTTGCATATTAATATGATGAAAATATACCTCTTCAAATGTTGGTCCAACTCCAAATAATTTAACTCTCAGGGAGTGAAACGTAACAAGTAAAACTGAACAAACGGAATAAGCAAGGAAATAATGTTGTACGAATTATTAACTTCAATTTCCTTATCCTAATATTCCTTATTTCCTTTATAGACAACTGAAGTTTGCTGAAATAATTGAGCACCTCGTCCATATATTAAGGATTTGAGTCAAGTTGAAGGATACGTTAGAATATTATTGATTGCAGTGGTATGGAGAGTAGAACATTCTTGTATAAATTTGTTACTTTTTACTTGTGCATGCATTTTGATGATCATTTCTCTAGCAAAAGATATCTAACTTATTTTTGAGATTAACCAACTATTTTTTCCTTCGTTTGCAAACATAAATAATTAAAGAATTAAGTAAAATATAATACTACTTAACAATCACTTTCAAGTTTAGGATTCTATATATCACTGACAAAAATTCAAAGACTTGCTCCACAAATGTCTCTAATTTATATAGAGAATGGTCTATTCAGAGAACAAATGAATAAATAGTTCATGACATGAATTATGAAAATTCAACAACATGGAAGTGATTTTCCAAAGTTTGAAAAACTTGGTCATTTTGTTTAGAACAAGAATAAAGATAAGAAGGACCAACGGATATAGATAGATAGATAGAAAATTATCAAAGATTATGGAGAGATGATTAGTATAATTTTTTTTTTTAATTTCTCCTTAGGAACTTTCATTTTTTTTTGCTCCTGACTTAAACTCATAATCTTAGAGTTTGAAGTAAAAGATGTTTTACTATCTGAGTAACTCTCTCTTATCGATCAATATGATCCTTAATTAGCTTCCTTAACCAAACTTTTGAGTTTAAGCGTAACAAATTGATTTTTTATAATTAGAAAGCACTTCGATATTTTTTTTGTTGAATTTTAGGCGATATAATTCAATTTAATTAAATTCCAAAGCCATGCGGGACATAGGGAAAAAAGAAAGATATACAGATCTTTTATCAGCCTGTGTTGGAAGTGCGTCTCCCAAACGTATCAGTTGCTGATTAGATTCAGCATGCAATGTTGTAGTAGGACTTTGGGAAAAAGACATTATATTTTGACAAATTTATTCAAAACTTGTGATAAATAATGTGACACGTATGCATGTATATTTTTGTGGCATGGTCATGCACTTTTGATAGCTAGTAGAAAACAAGAAAGGAACATAATGGAGACCCTCAAACAGTCCCATTTTGTTTCATTCTTCAAACTTACTGTTACCTAATTTAATATGTTTTTGTTACTTTCCTTTTTTTAGTATATTAAAAGTTACTTTTTAATATAATTTTTAAATTTTAATTTTTACATAATATATTTTAACTAAAAAGTTAAAAAATATTTTTATACATTTCACATATATAAATAGTATTAGAGAACAGAGGGTTGTGGTTCACTTTAGGATTATGCTGGCTAAGGTAGTTGGTTGTTTTGTAGTAATTCTTATCCAGGTCATTAATAAAATAATAATATAAAGTTAGTTATTGGGTATTCTTACACGTTCTACAGTTTTAGTGAATAGTAGATGATTATCTTCTACGAAACTATGTTGCCGAACGTGTTTCGCAAACGTATTAAAAGTGGTAAACTTAAGAACATTAAGTTTTACGTAGAAAACACCTGACTCACAATAGACGCAAAAAATAATGACCTTCACCTCTAAGGAATTTAACCCAATTTCACCTAAATAATGAGCACTCAATCAACGATTACTAACTTTGTAACCTAAGAAAATTATAAACTCTAATTTCTAACAACACACAACCCACCAATTTTGATAGACATTCACTATAATGTAAATACATTTATAACATAAAAGAGTTTTCAGAATATTTTTTTCAATCCTAAACGTACCATTATTTAATTTGCAATCCTGCAAAGTACTTATTCAAGCTTGTCAGCACTAGTAAATAACGATGGCCGAATGTTCTTAAAGATAGTTTATTAACACTGTAACTACTGGAGTAGATGTAAAGTTGAAGTTTTATTTGAATATGTAATTTAAATTTTTTTAAGTTGTATTTTCACTTATTTACATGAAAATCCCACATATTATGAAAACTGTTGAATTTTTTCAGTTTTTATATAATCTTATCAAATGAACAAACAATAGTTCATGAATAGAATATCAAAGTATCTTAAGATATCGCATTGATAAATCACATATTTCTAAGTTCCTTTTATAACAAAATAATTACAATGACAAGTTTTTAAGTACTCACAATTTTATGAAGATCTACTAGTCAATAATAATCTATAACTATTTATTATCTAATATTATCATTTCACATGATACAATTCAAAAATATAGATATGATCTATCAAAGATTTAGTTGATATAGGATATGAAATATCGATATTTTAGAGAGAAACTAGGAATAATTTTCCTATAAATGGATGAGTTTTATTCATTGTAAATTATTCTTAAGAATCCCTCAAGATGATCTTTATCATCCCTCAAAAGAAATAAAGAAGTGTTCTCTCTATTTAATCTTGTTCTTGACGTTATCAACACAAAACTATAATCAGTTGAGTAATAATTGAGATAAATCCAGCCAATATTTTCAGTCAATTGCTCAACATGATTGAGGTATGATTTTTTTTATTAAATAATTCTTCATGAGGTATGATTTCCTTTATTAAATAATTCCTTATCTTGTTTCGATCTGGCAAGGAGAGATAGTCCATGTTTTGGACAGAAATTCTTTTAATTCCACATCATTAACATCTCAAGCAAATACTAATACGAAAACTTTAGAGGTATGCACTGCCCCAAAATCATCAGATTTGTCTGAATCTGTGTCCACTGTTTTAATACTAATTACACTACTGTTTCTTTGGTAAGAACGTACTAATTAATACTCCATTGAATAATTTTGATTTGAAAAGAAGAAATATAAAAGGGTTATCATACAAAGATCCATGCATATCTAGATGCGTGATACGGAAGATTGAGTGAAAATTCCTTCTCTCTATCTGTGTATAATTTACACAATCTTATATATTTTATATAATATTATTATAACTTAAATATTGATATTAACTCTTCTATGTAAATTAATTTTGGCTTTTAAAGTGCTTATATTGATGGATATTATCACTAAAAGTGATTAATATATTTTCAAAGTGCTCGAAGGTTAAACTGTAATGCATTGTGTCATTTATTGATGAATAGTTGATAGATAAGTTTCATCTCGTTATAAGGCTAAGACATCAAGTTAGTTGTAAGACATCAAGTTAGTTTCGATTCATCATGATGATGATGAGATGTTGGGTTCAAATCCCATCGATTTGTGTCTAAAATGCCTTTAAATAGATAAGACGTTGAGCTTGAATCTCAATGCACCGTACAGATGATAAATGATGGCTAAGACAAAATAATATGTATTCGGTTAACAATTATGAAATTTATCCCATTGAATATGCTCTATTCCTTGAAGTGGATGTAGAAGTAATAGATCATATGTATGCCTCGATTTGCTCTTATAGTATCTATCATAATTTGATACGCTTAAGGCACGATTACATTCCGTTCCTGAAAAATGAGAATTTTGATTATTAAAAATACAGATTTATACCCTGGGGTGAATGTGACTATATATACATTCGAATGTATTCTTGGTTGTGAAAATATCACAATCCACCTCTAAAGGGGGTAGAATAATTGGAAGATTGAATATCTTCAAGTTACTTTGATATGAAACTTGAATGTGAAAAGTTATTCAACCATGGTGAGATCACAAGCTATAATAAGCTACGAGTTTATTGATATAAAATTCACGTCATAGTAAACCAAAAGTTTACTAAAGTGAAAAACACATGTCATGGTAAACTTGGAGTTTACTATAATAAAAGCTCATAAATTGACATGAAAAATTGTGACATCCCGAAGATGTGCATATTGAGTATTGGACATGTAATGAAGAATTAGAAGATTCTTAAAAAATTATCTATGTTGCTTGTTCTCATGAATAAGTCGATTGGACCAATTAATATTGAGATTGGATCCCTTAAAATATGAAAAGTATAAAAGGTGAATATGAGCTCGTTCACCTATCATTTGATATGTTGAAAAGATGCATCAATAAGATAATATCATGTACATTGTTGCCTGCTCAATAAAATTGAGTTAAAAACATAATTTTCAGATTGTGTAATCAAGATAATTCATCTTGATAATGTTAGTTTGGCATTGAATGCCTTTGATAAATAGCTGAACCATTGCTAATGAGAACAAAGTTTCATGTGTTAGTTTGAAATATGATAAATATGATATATTATATACAAAAGTATTGGTATGCATCAAACCAATAAATTATGATTAGTTCTCCCTTAAAGTTAGTTCTGAGTTAGAAACCAGATATTTTTCATCTATTAATTTTTTATGTGCGTTATACGATTAATGGTATATCGTGATGCACAAAGATGGATTCTCTAAAGTAAATTGAGATGTATGTCAGGTTTTTCTAAAATAAGGAGGGATTATATGCAGCTATTAAATATGTTAGGAATTATCATCAGATTCTCATTCAAAAGATAATTCAACTCAAATACCGAACGCATCTCATATTTAAGCTGCAAGTGTTCCTATTTTGTCCCTAAAGGACAAAATCTATGCATGTGTGAAGCATGGTAGACCAATCAGTTTCAAATAAAATTATACTTGAAAAGGATAAAGAGCAAATGATCATAATAAGAAGACAATGTGATCTTGAAAAGGCTACGACATAGCACTTCAAGAAACCTTATGAGAGGTTCAGGTACCTGAAAATAATGAAGTGATGAGATCTCACAATGTTATGTCACATTGTGAACCAATACAATATTGACGCAATATTGTGAAAGATTACAAGGATCTGAATTTTACGTTTATTTAAGCATGCAAGCATAGAAATATTTATCAAGTGATATGAAAGGACACATCTTGGTAAGCATAAAACTTATTTGATTTGCAGTCCAGACACTTAAATATGTCATGTATGAAATGTTGAATATTATCACTTGATAAAATTTATAGGAAAACTTTTTTTAAGGATTCAAAATGTTTGAAGTATATAAAAATTTCTAAAAAACTTATCTATAATCCTTATATTGCATAAATTTATATCTTGAAAATTCTTGAAACTCTTAGAGAGTTTTCAAAAGCAATAGATTATTTGCTGACATTGAGAAATATACCTAGTGAAATTGATCATGAAGTACCATATCTTAGTGCAATTGGTGTACTAATGTATCTTGCAAATACTACAAGGCCTGATATAGCCTTTTCGATTAATTTGTTAGCAAGGTATAGTTCTGCACCTACTAAGAGATATCGGAATGAGGTCAAACACATATACGGTACCTAAAGAAACTATTGATATGGGCTTATATTATTCTGAAGATTCCAGTACCGATCTTATTGGTCATGCTGATGTTGGTTACTTATCTAACCTGCATAAAACCCAGTCTCAAACAGGCTATGTGTTTATGTATAGTGGTACTTTTATATCTTGGAGATATACACAGTAGAGTCACTTCATCGAACCATGCTGAGATAATAACTATTCATGAAATAAGCCGAAAATGTGTGTAGTTGTGTTCCATGATACATCTCATTTGAGAAAAATATGGTTTAAAATATGACAAAGTACCCATAATTTTATATGAAGATAATGCAGCATGCATAGCACAACATAAGAGAGAATTTATAAAAGGAGATAGAACGAAGCATACTTCATCAAAACTTTTCTATATACATGAGCCCTACAAAAATGGTGATGTTAACTGCAACAAATTTGTTCAAGTGACAATGTGATTGATTTATTCACCAAGTCTCTTCCAGCCGCAACTTTCAAGAAGATAGTGTACAAGATCGGGATGCAAAGGCTCAATGATGATCTCATTTGGGGGGGGGGGAGGGGTTAATATGCGTTGTACTCTTTTTTTGTTACGACGTTTTATCTCACTGGGTTTTTCTTGTAAGATTTTTAATAAGGCAATCTAAATTCGTATTATTATAGATGTGTACTCTTTTACCTTGACTACAAAAAAATTTCCACTTGGTTTTTTTTTATTAAGGTTTTAACGAGGCACATTATCTATCAATTAGACATTCAAGAAAGTGTTCTAATTTTTTTCATTATAGTGAATGTCTATCAAGAATATTGATAAGTTCTATCAAGATCTGTTGATAGCTACGAGTATATAAAATATCTATCTTTTAGAGAGAAGCTAGGAGCAATTTTTCCTATAAATAGAGGGGTTTATTCATTGTAAATTATTCTCAAGAATCCCTCAAGATGATCTCCATCACCCCTCAAGAGAAACAAAGAAGTCTTCTCTTCTCTCTCTATTTATTCTTGTTCTTGATTTATATTTCATAACATTTTCATATTTGATTCATCAAATAATTTGTACAATAAATTTTATTTTGAAAAAGACATGTACTTTTCAAAGTTAAAAAAAATTCTCAAGTTCATTATCTCCTTTTCAATTTTGAAAAATTTTCATTTATGACACTTTTATTGTTTAAGTTCACTACCCCTCTACCACCAACCCCTCTCCCCCTCCCCGACCCAACACCACCTCACACACACACTCTCACTACCATCTCATTCCTATAGCAATTTTTAAAATTATATCTAAATACTTTCTAAAAAATCATGTTGGAAAAGTATATATCAAGAACATAAATAATATACGAAGAAGAACGTAAAGATGAAGGTTTGACAATATGATTGAATAACAAATATAGAATTGAAGGTTTGAAATACGTGCAAAATGCTTTACTAAAAATGAAATTTATTTTCTTTTATTTGTGAAATCACTTTGAAATTGTACATAAATAATTTTTAATGGATATGAAAAGCCTATGTATTTATGCGTTAAGAAAAGAGTTAAATTCAAGAGGGGGGGTGGGTGAATTGAAAATTTCAGTGAGTCGATTGCTGATCCTTCTCAGTCGACTTGTGTAATGCCCCAAGACTACACTCTGGGAATCACACAGTGCTTATGACCCCGAAGAACCATAAGCTAACCCATGAGTGGTACCTGCTATGAGCACTGAATAATAATCATAAAGTATATGTGGAAGTAAAACTGAAAATGTCGTAAGGTTCATAAAACTGAATCATAGAATAACTGCTATCTGATAATGTCTGAAAGCCTCTAAGCATTTGAAATAAAAGAGTTGATGGGACAGGCCCCCAACTAACTCACAACTGTTGTTTGAAATAACTGAAATACTGAAATAATGCAAAGACAAAATAAGTATCGCGTCCTCGATAGATGAGAACTCAATACTGTAACTGCTGCTGATCGACTGATCTGGCTAAGTACGATTAGGAATTCAAGAGCCCGAACCTATGATATGAGACATCATAGCACAAAGAGAGAGTATGCATCAGTACTTTGAATGTACTGGTATGCTAAGTGAGGTTAGGCTAATATCCATGGGTTTGTGTGCATGATTAATAATAATTAATAACTAAATATCATGAAGCGACTGGATAAGAGTATATGCAAGGCTAAAACTACTGAAGGTAATGAACCTATAATACTAAGCATATATCGTCTGTCTGAATTAGACTAAAACTAAAGTACTAAATTTTTGATAACTGAATAACTGATATCTGTAAGTCATGATCGTGTAGAACTGAAATAAATTTTATACTAAATACTAAATACTGGAACTGAGACTTTGGGAATTATCATCTAACCGAATTACCCCATTTTATAGACCGATTTGGAGTCCAACCTATAACCCCAGTTGGAAAGGTGTTAGCACCTTGCCACGGGTTACTAAAACTAGCTGGGTTAATCCTAATATGGCAGGAAGACTCATAAGATGTATATGGTTACGTCAACCCTAGTCTGACAGGAAGACGATTTACCCTATGCTGGCTACGTAGTTCTGTAACTTAGGAACTGCTACTAAGGGTCAAACCCTATACTGGCAGGAATGCCCCCATCCCTGGGTTAGCTCGATCTTGAATCCTACTCCCAACTGAATCGACACTGATTACTAGGCTGTTCTAAACTTGATTGAACTCACGCTGATTCTGTTAACTAACTAAATGCTACTATTCGGGATACTACAAAATCATTCTATTATGACTGAAAACTAAGTAAACAGCTAATTTTGGATATACAATACCCCCAGAACTCAATAGCATAAATAGTGAAATCATATCACGAGTTTAAAAGCATTACAATTAGGATATCATGCACAATTTATTTACATAGACATTTTGTCAAACACTTGGAGAGCATGGTTCTTGTACATGAGAAAGAATAACATGGGGATATCATGACTATAACATTCAACTCACAATTCATGGGTTATGACATGGGGAGTACATAAATCAACACACATGCTAGTTTATTTACTTGAAATTCATAATCTTCTTAGTTTAAAACCCATAAAATCAACACATACATGAACACAATTCAATTTAAGAATGCAATTCATAATTTAAATTCTCAAAAGTATTCTTGAACTACAAGGATGGAAGGAACTCAAGGATGAACACTAAACATACCTTGATTTATGAATTTGTGAGAATTGATGGTGAATTCTTGAGTTTTGATCTTGAATCTTGGAGGCTGGGGTTTGTTCTTGAAAGAGGGCTACTTTAATTTGAGTAAATTGTGAGAATAATGAGAAAATAATGCTCTTTGGGACTTAAATCCCGTGTTTGAACAGAATGGGATGAGGGAAAAGGACTTAAATGCCCTTGGAAATTAAAAATGCAGAACTGAACTAAAAATCCCAATTTTTTGCTCTGGCGCAACACAGTGCAATCGCGTCGGGCCACTAGAAAATTGACAATCCCCATTGTACCCTACGTCGTGATGCGGTACTATCATGTTGCACCACTGGAACGGACAATCCCGATTTGGCACCTTGGCGCGATGCGGTGCCAATTGCAGTGCCTCACTGGAAAGTGACGAATGCAAAAATATCCCTTAGCGCGACGAGTGCTTATCATGGTGACACACTGAAAAAGGATGAACGTGAAATTTTCCATCACCTCGATGCAGCCTTATCGCATTGGGGTACTATTTTTCACTAAAAGTGTCATAACTTCCCACCTGAGTATCGAATTTAGACAAAATGTGTGTCATTGGAAAGATAATTAATTTCCTATAGTTTAGTGGGTATTGAGCTGGAAAATTCTCAATAGAGCAAAATATATGCTCGTTTGAATTTGACTAAAGCAACATTTTTATAAAAAATTGAATCGGTAAGGATTATTTAGATTCTTCTAATAGCTGAGAGTTATTTGAGACCTTAAAATACATCAAAATCATGCATAACACTACCAAAGAACTATAATATACTATGCGTGATTTTGAAACATGGCTCTAACATTGGTTTGGATTTTTGCAATATTACAACTTGCCTGCAAATCAATATGCTTCACAAACCCAATTAGATTTAAATAAATAGATAAGTAAATAAACAAATGGAAATAAAAACACGAAGATTTATCCTAATTAGGAACACCAATATGGTGCCTACTTCCAATCCCCTTGGGTTTCAAAGTTTCCTTTGATCCTCCAAAGTTGGACGCGATTACAATGATGATAAACAAGTTTCGAAGACTTATTTTGTTCTTCAGATCTTGTGACACGGCCTCAGTTTATTTTGGAAAGTTGTCTTGATCCTATTATTTCTGTGACAGTTGTAAAGTAAGAAGTACAAAGCCTTGTGAGACTAAGATTGAGACTATTTGAGTTTCTTTTTAGAGGTTGTGTGGTGTCTTTTGTCCTTAGTTTTGGATTTTATACTCTTTTGCTACACCTTCTTCTTTTCTTCATATGAAAACCTAAGAAATTTCTTCTCAATCAAGGATTTGAATTGATTCCTTGATTGAGGGAGTTTTCGCCATATGGTATGTCCATATTAGATATGTCTATACTCGATGCGATCTTTTTTTCTCAGTGCAATATATGTACATATCAAATATGTCCATATAGAGGGTGTGATATCCTTTTCTTTATATTGCCATGAGGTATGTTGACTCAGTCTTTGATTGCCTTGTCCAGCGAGATATATAGTTGATGTGGTTCTTCTTGCCTTGTTGTCACGACTCGAGGCTACCCCCTTGTCGCGACAACGGTGCTTACAGTCCTAAAAGACCACAAGGTAACCCATAAACTAGTACCTACTATGAGCACTAAATAATATGGCAATAAGATACACATGTTTGGAAGAAGACGAATAATACCAAAGGTTTAAAATACAGAAAACATTACTGAATCATAAGTCCAATTGTCTGAAGCAATACTGAAAGACAAATAAAACACTAATAAACTAACTAATTGTCTGTTGTCTGAAAGCCTCTAACTAATTGAAAAGAGTTGATAGGGACAAACCCCAACTAACTCCAACTGTCTAACTAAAATGAAAAGTTGAACTACTGAAATAAATAACCATGTACTTGATAGATGAGGACTTACCATGACTACTGCTGCTGATAGGCTGATCTGTCAAAGCACAGTCAGGAAATTGAACATCCGAACATATGATATAAGACACCATATCGCAAAGAAAATGTATGCGATTAGTACTTTGAATGTACTGGTATGTGAGATGAGGTTAGGCTAAAATTCATAGGTTTATGTGCATGAGATAATAACTAAATGAATATCATAAGATAATTGAGTTTAAATACATGAAAGCTGTAAAATCTGAGAATACATGACCAAGCATATAATATGATTCTAAAATAATCAGTAAACTGAAATACTGATAGCTGAATAACTAATAACTATATACTATGGTCAATGAAACCCAAAACTGAATTCTATACTGAATACTGAACTGAGATCGTAAGAGGTATCATCTAACCAATAGGCCTCGATCTGAGCTGATCATTGGGGTCCAACCTGTAACCCTAGTTTGAAAGGTGTTAGTACTATGCCATGGGTATTAATGATAGTTATGTGGATCCACTAAAATAAAGTCATGAAGGACTAATGAGTCACCCTCTACTGGCAGGTGCCCTGGTGAGATATGTGTCAACCCGCAACTGGCAGGTTAATATCTCAAACCTATGCTATCTACGTAGTTCTGGAACACAGGGATTGCTACTAAGAGTCACACCCTCTACTGGCAGGGGAGCCCCCATCCCTGGGTTCACTCGGTGCTAAATCCTACTCCCAACTAAACTGACTCGGATTACTGAACTGATCTAAGTTTAACTGATTATGATCTGATCTAAGTTTAACTGATTATGATAAATGAATGAATAAATAATGCTTATAAATATCTGAAACCTTCTGAAAGATACTGAGACTAAGTAAACAGCTAAGTTTTACGTATTCATAACCCCCAACACTGAGTAGAAGTATCAATAAGGACATATATCACGTTACAAATTATAATGGGGATCATTGTTCAAAATTCATCTCTTAGGCATTTCATCAAACACATGAGGGCCATGAGTTAAAGCATAGGAACAGTAAAAACATGTAATAATAGCACAATTGCAATATTAAAATCATGGGTAAAGGATTCAACATGCGAATAGTCATCATCCAAATATATCAAGGGATAGTAGCAATAAAATCACATGGTAAACATGATTCAAAACCAAAGTTCATGTGATCTTCATGGATATAATTCATAAAAACATGTAAAACCCATAATTTAAATTTAAAAATGGATTTTTGGACTCCATGGGTGAAAAGGTCCCATGGATGAACATCAAACATACCTTAAAACTTTAATCTTGAAATAGAATTAACTTTTCTTAAATGTTCTTAGATTAGGAAGCACAATTTCTTGGTTTTCTTGAAGGAAGGGCTTGAATTTTGTTCTTGGGAGATGATTTTGAGAGAAAACCCTAATCTTGTTGTTGAGAGTGTATAAGAGGATTTTGAGATGTTTAACTGATGAAAGTAAGGGAAAAGTAATGCCTCTTGAGGGTTATAAGTCGTGGGTTGGGAGTTATAAGGGGAGAAAAGAATAAAAAGCCCTTATAATAACCTTTACAGACAAGTCTTGATAGTCTTTACGGGTCGACCATACGACTCATATAGTCTGGATAGGAGTTAGAATCGAAAAACCATATACTGGACAGTGTGTGATTCAGCTTGACAGTGCTTCAGTATTTCGGTCATAAGATTTCACTCCAATGTCGGATTAAGGCAAAATTGGTATAGTTGGAAAGATAATTCAGTTACCTATCTGTTGGGTGGTCTTGAACTCAAAAATTCTTATAAAACAAAATTTATGATCGTTTGAATATGCTATAGTTATGTACATCCCGAGAATTCAATCAGTGAGGGAGGTTTTGACTTGTTCATAAGGTAGGAGCTTTTTGAGGACTTAATATATGTCCAAGTAACTTATAAATATATAAAAAACATGAGGCTTGATTCTTGGATTTTCTAACGTTCAGGGTACGGGTCACATCTTATGACTCGAACCTTAGTATATGACTAGTATCCATGAATTGTATCTTGGATAAAACCTTAAGGAGTCTACACTGATATCCTTACGACTTGGGTTCATGAGACTCATATCCCTCTATATGATTCTCAGGGGTCAAGTTATTCCTAGAACAGAATGTCAACTCAAACATACTGTCTTAGATACGACTACCACATACGAATTGTGAGAGTCTTTACAGCTTTAAATAATAAGTCGCAAGCGGTCCAGAAACCAAGAGAAATATGGGGTATTACAATATCTCCCCCTTGGAAACATTCGTACTCAAATAAGACTAATTAAGTTGAGAATACTAAGGAGCTGAGATTATATACTATACATGCATAACTGAAAACATGATTACATGACTAAGTCTTAAACGTAATACATGAACCGAAGTGATTTCGTGAATACATGCATTGACATGAGAATGGTTATAAGGCTGAGATAGAAATGAGAGAGTCAACTTATGAGTAATCACTGCCTCAGGCTGGATCTGGTTTTATGAAAAAAGGTTGATAGGTTTAAGACATAGGGGAAACTGAGTTATTACAATATTCCCCGAGTGATACTAACTTGGCTGAGGTACTAGGAGAGATTTAGATGATGCACGGGACACTTACAAATTGTATCGTGACTGAATATCTAAATCTAAAACATGATGCATAGATGGAACTGGATTTATAAATTTACCTGGATGCAAACTAATTATCTCTTGGAATGGCCATATTTATGAAACTTCAGATAGTAAGACTAGATAGGAAGACGAAAAACCATAGGAACTTATCTTTCTGACTGCTAGACTGAGTTGCTGCCTTTAAGGACTAACTCATACTGAAAGCTTATACTTAACTTTATATTTAACTTCAATACTGCACTTCACTTGAGGCTACTTAAAACCTTCACATGGGCACTGATAACTCTATCTACTAAATTCTGAGCTGAACTAAATATTTTTCTCACTATGTTCAAACCTACTCGAATCTACAAAGTGCACACATAACATTGTAATACTATCCTGAATCATGAATTCGACACAACCTACATTTTCACAACTCCTCATCTCATGAATTATTCTTATTATCACTTCAGTAACTACATTCAACCTCTTATTAGACATTCACTAATGCGCAATGCATTCATCTACATATATGCAAACATGACATTCAAGCCTATCTTCATAACCATATATGCCTTTCTAAATAAACACCCATAAAACCATCTTCCTCATATCCTCCAAACCTTATCATTACCAACTTCCTTGCTCTACCCTAAGAGACCACACACAAAATTTCAACTAACCATGACAGATATAAAAAACTTAGCCTCAATCTTACTTCACACTTACACTCTTAGCTAAAACAAGAATACAACAATCTTTCATCAACAAGAAATGTTTACTTTCTCCCATCTATGTTATTGCTCATCACTACTATCATTTTATAAGAAGAATTCACTAAAAGGTTAAAACACATGAGGACCTGAAGCATGAATGAACATTATACATAACTTGATACTTAACTAAGGCCTGAGGAATAAAATATCAGTTTTATGGATTCATCCAGAGATCTAAACTGAGGATATACATGACTTAATCTGATCATTAGGAGTGTAGCATGAGTCATAGAAATTGAGCATACTGTAAAACATGAATACATAAGTCATGAGTTGCATGACCTGAGTTTGGAGTTCATAAATTCATGGAATATGATTCAGACTGCTGGGTGAACTAAAACTCCTTATACTAGAAACTGAGAGAGTACATGATTTTCCATAAGGTGCACTAATATGAGCTATGATCATAGAGATGACATGTAAGGCATGAGTAGATATCGTGATAAATGAAGTACAAAGACTGAAATATAAATGGGTTGGGTATCATCCTCCCTTACTACTATTCTACAACATACTGGCATCACTACTGGAAATTGAGAGCCTGACTTGATTAATTATTCTATCATCTTCCCCTTAGCTTAGAGCCAACATTCTAAGTCTGGGAACTACTTAATCAACAACTCTAAATAGAAATACCACCACTTTACTCTAGAATCTAGGTATAATAATATGCATAATTGATAAACTCACTCTGAATGACTATGCCTCATAATTTAAAACCTGCTGCTAGTATTTTCTTTAGAGATACAACTCTTATCTTTTCTATAGCCCCAACAATCCTCATATAACAACCTAATGTAACAACCCGATTCGCTAAACTGGAATGCTACATGGTGCTCATGAACCCGAGGGACCACAAGCTAATCCATGACTAATATCTGTACCTGTATACTACAAATCATGATATAATAATGCAGAATACATAGAAATGTAAGGCCATAAGGTTCAACTGAATAAAACCATATGGGTGAAAATACCCAAAACAACTCAATCTGAATATAAATCTAAACATAAATCTGAAAGCCTCTAAACTATCTGAATAAGGAGTTGAAGGAACATGTCTCCAACTAAATTCGTAAAATTAAACTGAAGAAATAAATAAATGAATCAAATCATATTGTCCTCAAATCAATGAGGACTCACTGTGTCTCTGCGACTTGAATGCTACCGTTACTGCTGGGCTGGAGCTCGTGTCTCGGAACCTATGGTGTAACATGAAAAGAAAGCACCATAGCGCAAATACGTCAGTACAACTGGAGTACTAAGTATACGAGGAAGGTAGGCTGAACATAAAGGGTTTTATACATGAACAACACTGACTGACTGTTATGAACATAGGAGTGCAAACACACATATATAAAAACTGGGACCATGAATACGTGATAGCATGACCTGTAAGCTAATACGTGGTTTACTGATAACTGTCATGACTGATACTAAAACTGATAACATGGACGACTGTATCTGACAGTCCTATATATACTGAAATCTGAAGAACGCCCTGAGTTTTTTTACTGAGACTGATATCGAAACAGTGGAAACTAGTGTTTAACTGACATGCCCCATGTATGCCGTTATGGCTAAGCTGGGGTCTAATCTCTGCCCCGACTGGAGGGGTGTCAATATCGTGCCACGAGTAAGGCCAACCTGTGAGTGACCCTTATCTGGCGGGTACTCAATGAGAATGGTGGGAACCCTAAACTGATGGGTTAAGCCACCTCATCAACCCTAATCTAATAGGTTAAGATGTCTCAACCTACGCTATCTACGTAGTTCTGGAATATAAGGATGACTACTAAGAATCACACCCTGAACAGGCGGGTGAGTTCCCATCCTTGGGTTCACTCGGTGCTAACCTCTACTCCCATCTGGAGGGACTGGACATGAATAACTAACCATGCATGACTTAATCTTACTGAATTCCGTTGACTGGCAAAATATTACTGATATCTGACAACTGACTAAGATCATGAGGTTTTCCTGAGTCATATGACTGACTGAAGTCTATGGAATCATAGCTTGAGTTCGGATATCGTGAAACATGACATGGATCTAGGCACACCGCTATAGTTTTCGGGTACAAGTACCCTCAGGACTCGATGGAAGGAAACTGACACACATGATTGACTTGATCAAAAGAGTAGAGTCCATAATTTATAATATCATAAGTAGGGACTCATACTAGGCATGGTTATCAATAATGTATTGCATGGAAAGGTTTTCATATCACATGGAAGTACTTGTACAATCTTAATATCATGTTCATTGCATAATCATATTGACAACACATACCAATAGTATGGAAGTTCATGTGGATTGCATAGTTATCATACATCTTGTTCATAAGTAGGATTTGCAAGTAAACATAGCATAATCTCATAAGAATAGTTCATGAGTATTCCAACAGCATTTACAAGGCACATTAACAACATAGAAGTCATTGGAACGTAAGGGCATATCATGAATCCTTCACTTAGTCACAATTTAGCTATATTGCATGATTTCTAGCTTCTTAGAAATTTTATCAAACACTTTACATGCACCTCTTAAGCATAGGTGAAATCATCAAATTCATACATCATGAACAACCCAATTTACATGTTTCCAACTCATATGATATCTTGAAATTCAAAACAAACATATAAATATTCCATCTTGGGAATAACCCAATATCAACAACATGATCATCAACACCCGACAATATAGAAATCATACTTTATAATGAAAAAGAGGGTTTTTGAACTTTATGGATGAAAGGGATCCATAAATCAACTCACGCATACCTTAGAAGGAAGATTCTTGATGATTAACGAAGGAATTTCCTTGAAATCGGATCTTCAAGCTTAGTTACGCAACCCTAGTTGTTTTTCTCTTTTAGTGCTCTTGGATGATGAGCTTTGAGATGATAATAGGGTTGTAATATGTTTAGAAGCTATATATTTCATAGGGTTAAGTTTAGGGACGTGTAAGGAGTGTTAAAAGACTTAATTACCCTTAAAATAACTCAAAACGGAGTGTTTTTGGCACCTGAAATTGACTTAGGCGGCACCCAAGTGATTGCCTAAGCTAGTTTAGGCAGCGCCTAACCAATCGCCTATGCTTGGGTTGGGCGGCGCCTAACCAATCGCCTATGCTTGGGTTGGGCTGCGCCTAACTAATCGCCTATGCTTGGGTTGGGCGGCACCTAACCAATCGCCTATGCTTACTGTCTCTCACGAAAATGGGCATAACTTTTCGCTCGGGTATTATGGTATCGTTGGAAAGGTAATTTGATTCTCTACAATTAGGTGGGTCTAAAGCAGTCAAAATACCATATTAAAATCAATTTATACTCATTCAAATATGACCCTTGCAAAATCGAACACTAAAACTTGATGGATTCAAAAACTCTTAGCTTGTATTACCTTAAGTGACTCATATGAACATGCTTAATGCATCATAAGCTATCCTATCAGTAGGATATTAATTGTAAGTCATGTACTCAAGTATGAATCAAAGGATAGGAGATTTCATACGTAGGAATACTTATTCACTTCCTAGCTTAGAAACATGCGGGGTATTACACCTAAACATTGATTAATTTAGAATTCTAAACTCTTCTTTCTATTAGCTCAACCTTAAAAGATTCAAACTTAGATTCTAACACTTAACATGGAAATCCTCAGGCCTTTTATGAACCATACTACTTTTATCACAACCTAAAATATCACATCAACAACATACAACTTTGGATCAACAAACTTAATTTCTCGCATATACTATTTTTAAGCCTACTGATTTACCTTTCATACAACTAGCATCATGGCTACATAACTTACTAATTCAAATAACACTATCCCAACTCTACTACTGCTGCTGAACTTCTGAATTTATACTTCTAACTCTAGATCATATACTGTCAACTAATTCTAAGAAAAGATCTGAAAACACATCTAACTCCTAAACACTAAAATACTAACCCTCCATTCAATGATTGATTTATCAAAAAACTAAAATTGAATGACTCTATTTTTGAAATCAAATGAAGTGATTTTATGGGATATTGTAATTGAGAAATTTCTGTATACCCATCTGGATATCTTAGATTTACCCATTGGGATAGACACTGAGAAGGGTTCTACTAGAGATTCAGGATTGACATTAAAATTGATAGTTATATAAAGGGTTACAAAAAAAGTGAAGCTCCAGGGTCTAATAAAACATACACATGGATATAAAAGACTTTTAATGTACCCGTAACCACATTAGGAGAGCTTTTATGATCATGATGAGACTAAAGTGCATAAAGTCTATCTTGACGTGGGCCACTGGTTGCATTAAAAGTGGCGCCCTGCTATGTTGGGCGACCTACCGGGGCTAATGAAATTAGACTGGCCCCGTTGGCCCAAATCCTTTCACCTATGAGCCATTACTTGACACTCTTGAAGCCTGGCTTACCACACCTAAAACATACATCACTACCATCCTTATACACACTTTGATGATTCTTACCATATTCTCTACAAAGTGGATTAGTACAAACACCTTTCCTACTACCCTATGACTTAGATCCTGGTGCTATATCTCGACTGTCATTCCTAAACTTAGGCACTGGCACACTAGATGAAGGCAGAGCTAGGGCTAATAATTTTTGATGGAACTAGGAATGGTTTTCACCCTCTGACCTTGGCATAAAACTACCTGTTCTGGCCCTCTTACTCTTTCTTTCTCTTTCTTCCTACGCTTCTCCCCCTCAATCTACTGAGGATAAACTATAAGTCTAGATAGGACAATAGCTTGCTGATAGTTTTGAGCAGCTCCTGAATGAATTAAGATAATGAAAGTAGCTCTGAATTTTGCATGAGAGACATATTTGTTCATGGGATATTCATGAACAGGCAAAGGTGTGGGCTGATTCTCACTTCTTCTTTCGTTATTCTTTCTGGGAGGCATTCTCTGTAAACAAAAGAAGAATAGATAAAAAAGAGAGTTTAAATAGAGCTCATGCTCTTTCGTACCATATGAACACTGAAATATGGGAAACTTTTCTAGAATATTTTGTAGCCTCTTGTCCATAAGTGTGGTGCGCTTCACACCCATGCACAAGACTCTACTCAATACGACTTTCAAACTCCCGAGGACATTCTAAACTTTAGGCTATAATACCAAGTTTTGTCATGACCTGAGGCTACTCTCTAGTCACGACAACGGTGCTTATGGTCTCGAAAGACCACAAGCTAACCCATGAACTAGTACTTGTTGTGAGCGCTGAATAATATGGTAATAAGATACACATGTGTGAAAGTAGTTGAATAATACTAAAGGTTTAAAATACAAAGAACATTACTGAATCAAAAGTCTAAATTTCTGAAATAATACTAAAAAAACAAATAAAACACTAATAAAATGACTAATTATCTGTTGTCTAAAAGCCTCTAACTGACTGAAAAGAGTTGATGGGGACAGGCGCCAACTAACTCCAACTGTCTAACTAAAATAAAAAGATGAACTACTAAATAACTGAAATAAATAACCAAGTCCTTGATAGATGAGGACTCACCACAACTACTGCTGCTGATAGGCTGATCTATCTAAGGGCAGTCAGGAAACTGAGCGTTCGAACCTATGATATAAGACATCATAACACAAAAAAAACATATACGATCAGTACTTTGAATGTACTGGTATGTAAGATAAGGTTAGGCTAAAATACATAGGTTTATGTGCATGAGAGAATGACTAAATGAATAGCCTGAGATAATTAAGTTTAAATACATGAAAGCTATAAAATCTGAGAATACATGACCAAGCATACAACATGATTCTAAAATAATCGGTGAACTAAAACACTGAAATGCTGATATCTAAATAACTGATAACTGTATGTTATGGTCAAACAAACCTGAAATTGAATTCTATACTAAATACTGAATTGAGACTGTGAGAAGTATCATCTAACCGACATGCCCCGATCTAAGCTGATTGGGGTCCAACCTGTAACCCCAGTTGGAAGGATGTCAGTACCATGCCACGGGTAGTAACGATGGCTGTGTGAATCCACTAAAGTGAAGTCCTAAAGAACTAAAGAGTCACCCTCTACTGGCAGGTGCCCTTGTGAGATATGTGCAACCCTCAACTGGAAGGTTAACATCTCAAACCTACGCTATCTACATAGTTCTGGAATGCAAAGATTACTACTAAGAATCACATCTTCTACTGGCAGGTGAACCCCTATCCCTGGGTTCGCTCGGTGATAAATCCTACTCCTAACTAAATTGACTCAAATTACTGAACTGATCTATGTTTAACTGATTATGGTATATGACTGGATTAATAATGCTTATATATATCTGAAATCCTTCTAAAAGATACCGAGACTAAGTAAATAGCTAAGTTTTGGGTTTTCATAACTCCCAACACTAAATAAAAGTATCAATAAGGACATATATCTCTTTACAAATCATAGTAGGGATCATTGTTCAAAATTCATCTCTTAGGCATTTCATCAAACACATGAGGGCCATGAGTTAAAGCATAGGAATAGTAAAAACATATGATAATATCATAGTTGTAACATTAAAATCATAGGTTAAGGATTCAACATGCAAATAATCATCACACAAATGTGTCGAGGGATAGTTGCAACAAAATCACATGGTAAACATGATTCTAAACCAAAGTTTATATGAGATTTATGGATATTATTCATAAAAACATGTAAAAATCATAATTTAAATTTAAAAATGGATTCTTGGACTCCATGGGTGAAAAGGGCCCATGGATGAACATCAAATATAACTTAAAGCTTTAATCTTGAAAGAGAATTAACTTTTCTTGAATGTTCTTGGATTGGGAAACACAATTTCTTGGTTTACTTAAATGAGGGGTTTGAATCTTGTTCTTGGGATATGATCTTGAGAGGAAACATTAATATTGTTGTTAAGAGTTTATGAGAGGATTTTGAGATGTTTAACTTATGAAAATAAGCAAAAAGTAATGCCCCTTGAGCGTTATAAGTCGTGGGCTGGGAGTTATAAGGGAAGAAAAAACTAAAAAGCCCTTAAAATAACCTTTACAAACAAGTCTCGACAGTCCTTAAGGGTCTACCATATGACTCGTATGGTCTAGGTACAGGTTAGACTCGGCTACTGTATACTGGACAGTGCGTGATTCAGCTTGACAATGCATCAGTATTTCGGCCATAACTTTTCTCTCCAATGTTGGATTAAGGCAAAATTTGTATCGTTGAAAAGCTAATTAAATTACCTATATGTTCGGTGGTCTTGAGATAAAAAATTCTTATTAAAACAAAAGTTATGATCATTTAAAAATGACTATAGTTATGTACGTCTCGAGAATTCAATCACTAAGAGAGGTTTTGACTTGTTCATAAGCTAGTAGCTTTTTGAGAACTTAATATATGTCTAAGTAACTTATAAAGATATCAAAAACAGAAGGCTTGATTCTTGGATTGTCTACTGGTCTGGGTATAGGTCACATCTTATGACTCATACCTTAGCATACGAATAGTATCCATGACTTGTGTCTTGGATAAAACCTTTAGGAGTCTTTACTGATGTCCTTATGACTTAGGTTCATATGACTCGTACCCCTCTATATGATTCTTAGGGTTTAAGTCATACCTGGAATAGAATGTCAACTCAAACACACTATCTTGGATATGACTACCATATACGACTCGTGAGAGTCTTTACAACTCTAAAGAATGAGTCATAAGCGATCCAAAAACCAAGAAAAATTTAAGGTATTACACTTGTCCAATGATATCCTTAATTGATATGGCTCCATATTTAGCACTGTCATCTTTGAGAGAATATTAGTTGACTTTGTGTGAGATATCCTTCCATCATTAGAGAACTTTAATATACTTTGTATGAAATATCCTTCCATCATTAGAGATCTTTAATATCCTACAAATTTCCACTTATTAGTTTGTCATTATTAAAATATAAAACGTAAATATAGGGGGATAACAATTTCTCCCTTTTTGATAATGACAAACAAGCATTAAACATTAGTTGACTTCCCTGTCAAAGTAGTCGGCTTGCTCCCCCTGACTTGTAAGCACTTTTGTTGTTCCTCTATTCCTTGAGCATCAGTCAAATCTTATCCATTAATAGTCGACTTTCTCCCTTAACTTATACCTCTAATATTCCTGTCTTTCTCCCCATTTTGGAATAATAAAAAAGAACTACATAGCAACAAAAAAAGAGAAGTAGATATATAGTAGAGAAATAGCCTAATTAATTACCAAAGGACTAGGAAAAAACAAAAAATGTGTGGCAAATAGTATGTTAAAAATCATCTTACAACCCAACAAAAATAAGGGATAAGACCCCCTTTTGAATAAAAGTCATAATTCACCGTTTAGCTAGAAAGTATTTTATGGTATTATATAAGTTATGGCAGAATTTGTCATAGAACTTTTCAATATTTTTAAAGAAGAATGAGTAGGATTTTTGAACGAAAATTTCAAGATCATCATTTGAGGAGTTGACTTGGTACTTGAGAGAGTCCGTGCGATTGAAGCGATCTTTGAGTTCCTTTAGTTTCTTCAACACAGTAATCATAGGGTTAGAAACAAACTTGCTTACCTTAGGGAGTTCAAATTTTACTTGGGCAGAATCCTTCTTGCACCATCAACCAAAACATAGCCCATACTGGCAAAACTTTTGGAGTCATAAGTAACAATGGCTTCTACTGGGAGAGGGGGGTAAACTAGTAGAGGCATGAACATATCTTGCACTCTCAAGCATATATTCACGAATCTAGGTTGCCTAATTTATCTTGTGTTTTTCACCAGAAAATATAGGATAAATACATCAGGACAGGTAATATTGTTGAGGAATACCTTCCTTAGAATTAATGTGGTAGAGATTATGTGGGCCATGATGCGATACATAAAACACAGGGACAAAGGATCAAAATTGGACAATGTTGTGTCCAAATAGGATCTTTTTTGCTTCTTCAAAACTTACCTCAAAATCATCAGGCCAGGTACCATTCATAAAAGGAATCACATAAGAGAACTTTGAATCAAATACCTTCTCAAATAGAAAATCATTTAGGATGATTTTTATGTCAAGCACTAGAGTCTCAAGTTCGCCGCTGTCAGGAGAGGGGAGGAGATTTGCATAAAATATTTAGACTGGATCCTAACAAACTTCAATTCTATAGAGACGAAAAACTAGGGACAAATTTTGAAATTTAAAGAAGTGACTGACATTACAAAGAGTGTCCTTTAATTGACAAAGATTGATTATTCAGCCGGGTACAATGGAGTGGTTTTTGAAGGCAGAGAATTTATATTTTTGAGAGCATGTCCAGAACTTATGCATGTCCTATGTAGGGAAGGAGTTTAGGGAGGTTGTACGAGGTTTCTCGACAGATGAGGATGGCTGGGAGTAGGACATTTTTGTATGAGAGTTGACTGTTAAAAATCTGATGAAGATTCGTCAGAGGACTTGGAGAGAAGAACAGAATCGTCGAAGAGAGTTTTAGGAAGGGATTTTGAAAACTGGCCATGGAGCGATTTTTAATCATGGGAGAAGAGTGTAATCAAATTTTAAAAGGGAAGATAATAAGAATAAAGGATGGTTAAGAGAACCAAGGGAGATAAGGGGGATGTAGAAAATGAGGCAACTGTTAGGAAAAGTTGATGGTGAGAGAAGATAAAAAGGGGTGCAGTAAAAAGTATGACTGATGAAAGTGAAAGAATGGAAGAAGGGGGGATGTTGGGAAGGTAAAAGGGTGCAGTAGCGATAGAGTAGTGTGAAAAGCAGTGAGAGTAATGCTAACACCTTTTTGAAAATCAATTTTTGGTTTAGAATTTTGAAGAAAAATTTGGACTAAGTAAAATATTTTCCAAAAATAAAACTCATAAGTCATTAATGCTGAGAATACCAAGTCTTTTTTTAACGTAATAGAATCTTTCTTCTAACAAGGATTTCGTAAAAACATCTGTCAATTGATTTTTGGAATCAACAAACGTTAAAGAAAAATCTCCATTTTCTGCATGATCTCGAATAAAATGATGCTTAACATCAATGTATTTAGCTCTAGAATAATGCACAGTATATTTAGAGAAACTAATAGCATTGTTGTTATCAAACATTATGGGAACATATTCAAAAAATAAGTTAAAATCAAGTAGTTGATTCATAATCCATAAAATTTGAGTACCACAACTTCCAATGGCTATGTATTCGGCTTCAATTATTGAAAGAGCAACTGGAGTTTGCTTCTTGTTGTGCCATAAAATCAGGGCATCATCAAGAACTTAACATATTCCACTAGTGCTTTTTCTATCACTTTTATCACCTGCAAAGTCATCAGTCTAAATATCTAATTAAATTAAAATTAGAGGAGCAAGGGTATCATAGTCTAGTATATTGAGTTCTTGTGAGATATCAAATAATTCTTTTGATGGCAGTCAGATGAGACTCTTTGGGAATCGACTGGAACCTTGAACACTTACATATGCTGAACATAATGTCTAGTCAACTAGAGATCGAATAGAGCAGTGATCCATTCATTGATCTGTACATCTTTTCATCAATATCTTTTCCAGATGAGTTTGAATTAAGACTTGTGGATGGACTCATCAGAATTCCATAGGCCTTTCCTTTTTCCATGCCAAACTTTTTCATGAGTTTCTTTGTGCACTTAGCTTGTCTGATAAAAGTACCTTTGGGTGTTTACTTGATTTGTAATCCCAAGAAAATGTAAGCTCTCCCGTGAGGCTCATTTCAAATTATCCTTTTATCAGATTTGCAAAATTCTCAAATAAAGATATGTTAGGACTACCAAAAATAATATCATCAACATAAATTTGCACAATAAGAAGATTTGAATCAAACTTTTTGTATTAACAGAGTTGTATCAATTTTACCTCTTTGAAAATTATTATTTAGCTAGAAAGAACTCAATCTCTCATACCAAGCCTTTGGAGCTTGTTTGAGACCGTAAAATGCTTTTGATAATTTAAAAACATGATTTGGATAAGCAGGATTTTCAAAATCTTTGGTTTGTTTTACAAAGGCTTCTTCATGGATGAATTCATTTAAGAAGGCGTGTTTGACTTCCATTTGATATAACTTAAAATATTTGAAAGAAGCAAGAGCTAATAAAATTTGAATTGATTCTAACCTTGTTGAGAATAACCTTGAGCTTTAATTCTGGCCTTGTTTTTGATAACCTTACCGTCATCATCTAATTTATTTCTATAAACCCATGTGGTTTCAATTACTGAGCAATTCTTGGGTATTTCAACTAGAGTCCAGACTTGACTTTATTTGAATTAGTCTAACTCTTCCTTCATAGCCTCGACCCAGGATTCATTTTTAGGGCCTCATCGGTCTTCTTTGGTTCGATTTGAGGTACAAGGGCAACACAGGCTTGCGTTCTCAATGATGCTCTTGTCTGTATCCTATCATTTAGATTTTTGATGATAAAATTATTTGGATAGCTAGCATTGTGTTTCCATTCTCTTAGAATACTTGGTTTGACTGTTTCTACTACGAGAGTCGACTCTGAAGGAGATATAGTCGACTCATCTTGTGATGGTTTGAGAGTTGTGCTAGCATTAGCTCCAGGTTTTAGATCACTCACCTATTCTTTATCAGTACTCACACATAGGAGGGTGGTTAGTTTTATCAAATACAATATGCATAGATTCTTCAACACATAACATTCTTTTATTGTAAGACTTGTAAGCATGACTGGTAGGAGAGTACCCAAGAAAAATACCTTTGACACTTCGTAGATCAAATTTTCCTAAGTTATTCTTACCATTGTTGTGGATGAAGCACTTGCATCCAAAGGGATGAAAGTAGCTAATGTTTAGCTTCTTCCCTCTGCACAACTCATAAGGAGTCTTCATTAGAATAGGTTTGATGAGGCATCTGTTGATGATATAACATGCTATGCTTACTACCTTTGCCTGAAAGTGATATGGGAGATTGTGTTCTAACAGCATGGTCCTCGCAATTTCTTAGAGAGACTAATTCTTTCTCTCTACCACACCATTTTATTGAGAAGACCAAGATGATGAGAAGTTTTGAGAGTATCCATTCTAAGCACAGTATTTCTCAAAAGCCTTATTTTCAAATTCTCCTCCGTGATCACTGTGAACATAGGCGATGAAGTGTCCATATTTTCTCTGTACTGTTATACAAAAGATATCAAAGTTTGTAAAAGCCTTACGTTTATGATTAAGAAGCATTACCCAAGTAAAACGGAAATAATCATCAACTATAATGAAAATATATCTTTTTCCATCAATACTTGCGGTCTTAGTGAGGCCAAACAGATCCATGTAGATTGTTTGATGGGGTTTGGTAGTAGATACAATGTATTTGACTTTGAATGATGTTTGAGTCTATTTACCCAATTGGAAGGCATCACAAATATGATCTTTCTCAAACTTGAGTTTTGGCAGACCTTTCACTAGTTCCAGTATGGACAGTTTCTCGATGATATGTATACTGGCATGGCCGAGTTTTCTATGCCATAACCAAGTGTCATTGGTTTGCATAATAAGGAAGATTAAGGTAGCAAAGTCAGGACTATTTAAGACATAAATATTATCAATACGTTCACCGATGAGAGAGATGTCTCTTTTATCATATTTGATGGAACAATTTTCAGCTTTGAAGGAGACTCCAAATCCAGCGTCACACAGCTGACTGATACTAAGCAAGTTATGTTTGAGGTCATCTACTAGACATACTTCAATAAGTTCACATGAGGAGTTGATCTTTACTGAGCTGACTCTGAGGATGTTACCTCTAGCGTTATCACTGAATTTGACTGATCCCACTTCTATTTTCTTTAGAGTACAAAAGTTTTCTTTCTTTCAAGACATATGTCTGGAACATCCTCTAACGATGGACCATATTTCCTTTTTATAGCTTTTGCAGGCATGTTCCTCGCTCAATTCACCTTTTGTCATGAAGCACATATTGGTTACTTTTGTTTCTTCTTTAGTTTTATCTCTATCACCCCAAGCTCCAAAATTTTGATTCTTTCTAAACGGTCTTCTTCTTAATTCTGGGTAATATTATTTAAAGTGGCATGGCCTTCCACAGTGATAGCAACATTCATCGCTTCTTGTGGAATTATTGTTTCTGACTCGTTGGGATCTTTGTTGTCTCTACTTTATGATTTTCTTTACTTCTCAATTTATAAGAGTCATTCCTTCACTATTGAATTCTTCCAAAAATTCCTTTTCTTTAATTGGTACAACGTTGAAGGCTATTGGTTTCTTCTTTTCTTCCTTGTTGTACCTATTGATGTAATTTCATTCATATGTAATAAGATTACCTCACAACTCGCCATGTATCATATTGTTAAGGTCTCCATCTTCCAGAATAGCAGCTTTAGTTTTCCATACTTTCAAGAGGCTTCTGACCAACTTCTGGACTTGTAGGTTATGCGTATAGATTATCCCCAATGATTTTATCTCACATACAAATTTTCCTAAATCTAGCAAACATTGCTTCAATGTTCTCATTTTCTTCCATCTTAAACAACTTGTACTCATTGACTAGGGCAATAATCTTTGACTTTTTGATTTTAGTGGTTCCTTCATAAGTTATCTCCAATTCGATCCACATTTATTTTGCAGTCTCACAGGTTGATGTCTTGTCATATTCTTCTCTGCTTACTACACAAAGAAGTAAACTTATAGCTCGTGCATTAGTTTGAATTACCTCTTGTTGTTCTTTGGTGACTTCAAAGTTCTCGAGGTATTCTATATCAGTACTGCTCAATTCTTTGTCTTTGCCCTTGTCCTTCTATTTTTCCTTGAGTATTGGGATTAAATTTCGTCCCTTCTTGATGACAACCTATGCTTGGAAGTTATTTGATTGGACAAAGATTCTGAATTTGTTTTCCAACAAGAGTAGTGTTGTCCGTTGAAGTATAGTGGTCTTGTGGAGGAATGACCGTCTTGAAGGAGAGTACTAGAAATTTGGTGGTTTGCCATTTGATCTTTGTTCACGTGCGGTTAAGTATCACTGTTAGTGAGACCTTCTCTAATACCAAATGAAATTTAAGAAGGGGGATGGTGTATTAAAAATTTTTGTGAGTTAATTGTTGAACCTTCTCAGTTGACTTGCTTGCAAATCAATATGCTTCACAAACCAGATTAGATTTAAATAAATAGATAAGTAAATAAACAAATGAAAATAAAAACACAAAGATTTATCCTGGTTCGGAACACCAATGTGATTCCTACTTTCAGTCCCCTAGGATTTCAAAGTTTCCTTTGATCTCTCAAAGTCAGGCTCTAGTACAATAATGATAAACAATTTTTGAGGACTTACTTTGTTTTTTCGATCTTGTGACACAACCTCAGTTTATACTAAAAAGTTGACTCGATCCTATTCTTTGTATGGAAATTGTAAACTAAGAAGTACAAAGCCTTGTGAAACTAAGAATGAGATACTTCGAGTTTCTTTCTCGAGGTTGAGTGGTGTCTTCTGTCCTTCATTTTGGCTTTTATAGTCTTCTGCTACATTTACTTTTTTTCTTTATAAGGAACCCAAGGGATTTATTCTCACTTGAGGATTTGAATTGATTTCTTGATTGAGAGAGTTTGCACCTTATGGTATGTCCATATCAAATATGCCCATACTTGGTGCGGTCTTCCTTTTTCACAGTCATACATGTCCATATCAGATATGTCCGTGTAGAGGGTGTGATCTCCTTTCTTTCTTTCTTGCCATAAGGTATGTTTAATCATCTTTTGATTGTCTTGTCCAATGAGATCTTTAGTTGATATGGTTCTTGTTTCCTTCTCCAACGAGATCTTAATTCATGTGGTTCTTGTTGCCTTGTCCAGTGAGATCCTTAATTAATGTGGCTCCATATTTAGCATCGTCCTCTTTGAGAGAATATTCCTTGCCTTTGTGCAAGATATCCTTCCATCATTAGAGATCTTTATTATCCTTTGTGTGAAATATCCTTCCATCGTTAGAGATCTTCAATATCCTGCAAATGTCCACTTATTAGTTTGTCATCATTAAAACATAAAACGTAAATATAGGGGGCTAACAAGAGTAACAAAATTCTATTGAAATACAAAAACTTGAACTCAATCTTTTTTAAAACAAAAACTTGGAGAAGAAAAATGGTTTTGGAGGATGTTGTAAGTAAGTTCTTCTGTAAAAGTTAGAAATCAGAAGAAGTTGACTTTAAATAGAATTATCAAATATGAAAAATGAAAGGACACACTTTGTTATTTAAAAGACACATCTTTGTTTAAAATTATTTAAACAAAATTTCTAACAAATTACACCTGTTGGTGTAATATATACTACAATAATTAAATTACAGTTGAAAATATAAAATGAATAAAAAATGAAGTAATCTTCTTATTGGCTGAAACGCGGATATCTCACTCTCTTTAAGGAGATTCAAGCCCACTGTGGCATAATCTACACCGATTCAGCAGTATATATCGTGACTTGTCCCCCCAGGATACAACAGCCCATCAACGATGTACAACTCAAGCAACTCCGGATTAGTTGAAGAGTCCAAAGCTCCACCACAAAAATACCTTCCTTCAACATACAAAACTATTTTTTATAGTGAATGTAGTTAAAGACTTAAGAATATTTTCTTTTTCTCAATTCTCTCTTTCACTAATATAATTAGTCTCTTTTGTATAGTGAATATAGTTAAAAACTTAGAGTATTTTCTATGTCCCAACACTCTCTTTCACTACTACACATGTTAATACTTTCCACCCTTATCATTTTTTTGTTATACTTCATCTCATCTCAACACAAAGGAAGAAACACCACTATTTATAGGTGTAGAATTCTTCCATGTAATGAATATGAAGTAGTGGTGTAATTATATGGGTAGATGAATATGTTGGATGTTACATAAGTTACATGAACTAATGCCCATTGAGTTACAAGAACTAATGACCATGAGAGTTACAAGAACTAATGATCATATGAGTTATAAGACATAATGTGGTATATAATGAACAAATAAAGTGTTAGAAGTTATAAGAGTTATCAAAATATAATAACATTACTATAGATATTATGAAATAATAAAGAATAAAGAACAAGAGTAGAGAGAGAAAAGAGAGAGTACTTGTTTTTTCTCTTGAGGGATGGGATCCTTGATGGTGATTTACAATGAAGAAAACTCTTCTATTTACAGGGGAAATTTACTCCTAGTTTCTGAGTAAAAGAAAGATACTTCAAATCTTGATAGCTATCAACTAGATCTTGATAGATCGTGATAGGCATTCACTACAACTGATATACATTAATATCATAACACTCCCTCTTGAATGTCTAACAATACGCATATAGGCTACCTCATTAAAAACCTTGCAAGAAAAATCCAGTGGCACAAAACCTCATAAGGAAAAAAGAGTACAGTGCGTATTAACTCCCCTAATAAGAACATCCTTGAATCTCTGCATTTCGATCTTGTGCACCATCTTTTTAAAAGTTGCAGTTGAAAGAGACTTGGTGAATAAATCAGCCACATTATCACTTGAATGAATCTGTTATACTTAATATCACCATTCTTTTGGAGCTCATGTGTATAGAAGAGCTTTGGTGAAATGTGCTTCGTTCTATCTCCTTTAAGTTGTGCTATGCATGCTGCATTATCTTCATATAAATTGTTGATACTTTGTCACATTTTAAGCCATATTTTTCTCGAATGAGATGTATTGTGGACCTCAACCACACACACTCTCGGCTTGCTTCATGAATAGATATAATCTCAGCATAGTTCGATGAAGTGGCTACGATAGACTACTTTGTTGATCTCCAATATATGGAAGTACCCTCAAATATGAACACATTGCCTATTTAAGACCAAGCTTTATGAGGATCAGATAAGTACCCAACATTTGCATAACCAACAAGATCAAAACTGATATCATTAGAATAAAATAAGATCATGCATTTAATCTCATTTTGATGTCTCCTAATAGGAGCAGAACTATATCTTGCTAATAAATTAACTAAAAAGGCTATATCAGGCCTTGTAGTATTTGCAAGATACATTAGTATACCAGTTGGACTAAGATATGGTACTTCAGAACCAATCTAATTCGGTATGTTTTGCATTTCAACAAATAATCTTATTGTTTTTGAAAACTCTCCAAGAGTTTCAATAATTGTCAAACCATCAATTTATCCCTCATAAGGATAATAAACAAGTTTTCCAAAAACTTTATATGCTTCAGGCATTTTGAACCCTTTAGGGATTTTCATATGGATTTCTGTCAAGTGACAATATCAATATGTGTGACATCTTCAAGTGTTTGGACTACAAATCAAATAAGTGTTATGCTTACTAAGATGCATCCTTTCATGTCACTTGATAAATGTTTCTATGTCAGCATGATTAAATAAACGTAGAATTCAGATCCTCATAACCTTTTACAACATTATGCCAATATTGTATCAAAAATATCATCGATGATATATCATTTTATATCGGTTCACAACGTGACATAACATTTTGAGATCTCATCACTTCATTATTTTTAGATACTTGAACCTCTCATAATGTTTCATGAAGTGTTATGTCGTAGGTTCTTCAAGAGCACATTGTCTTCTTATTATGATTTTTTACTCCTTATCCTTTTCAAGGATTATTTTATTTGGAATCGATTAATCTACTATGCTTCATGCATATGTAGACTTTGTCCTTTAAGACACAAAATAGGATCATTTGCAACTTAAATATAAGATGCTCGACATTTTACTTGAATTATCTTTTGAATGAGGATCTGATGATAATTCCTTATATATTTCTTAGATGCTTATAATATCCCTCTCATGTTAGGAAAATTAACATTCATCCTCCATCTTCTTTGATGAATCCATCTTTTTGTATCATGGTATATTCATTAATCATATACCGCACATCAAAATTATTAGATGGAATAGTTGGTTCCTGATCTTGAACCAATTGATAAGAAAGAAATAATCAAAATTTATTAGTCTAATGCATGCAAGTGCTATTGTATGCAGCATATCATATTTCAGACTAACAAATGAATCTTTGGTCTCATTAGCAATGGTTTAACTATTTATCGAAGGCATTCAATGTTAAACCATCATCATCAAGATGAATTGTCTGAATTACATAATCTGAAAGTTATGCTCTTAACTCAATTTTGTTGAGAAATGAACGTCAAACTGTAGGTTGACTATAAATTTACATGTGATCATCTTATTGATGCATCTTAATAGATCACATGAAAAGTGAACGGACCCATATTCACTTTTTATACTTTTCAGATTTTGAGGGATCAAATCCCAACATTAGTTGGGTTCATAAAGAATTTTCTAATTCTTCAATATATGTTCATTACTTAGTATGCACATCTATGGGATGTCGCAATCGTTCATATCTATTTATGAACTTTTATTATTAGCAAACTCCAAGTTTACCATGACATATACCTTTTACTTTAGTAAATTTCAAATTTTCTATTACATGAATAAATTTTTGAATTTACTACTTCAGAAGTAGATTTCAAAATAACTCTCTCAGTTATTCTACCTCTTTTGGAGGTGAGTTCTAATACCATAACAATCAAGTATACATTTGCATTAATAAGTTTCTCATTCCCCAAAAATTGAATATAATCGTGCCTTAAGCCGATCGAATTATGATAGCTTATAACATCTTTCATGATATTGCTACTTCAGGAGCACATCGAGACATACATATCTTTCAAAATATAGCATATATTGCTACCACATTTACTTCAAGAATGGAGCATATTTAATGGACAAGTTTCATTACTTTAATCAAATACACATTATTTTGCCTTAGCCATCATAATATCATAATATGGTGCAATGAGATTCAAACTCAATGTCTTATCCATAAAAAGACGTCTTAGGCATAAATTAATGGGACATGAACTCAATGTCATATCATTATAGTGTATAGGGACTCTAACCCAATGTATTACCCTTTTTGGTGCGATGAGACTTTAAATTCACCATCTTACCCTTAATCAACTTATAGTGCAAAATGTGAAAAGACCGTCAATTCATATCCAAAAATATTATAATATAATAAGTAAACAACTCAAATCCCATTTAGAAAGAGCAATGGACAGTAAAGTATCAATAAAAGAACATGGTAAGTACAACAATCACAAAATACAATAACCGAAGGGAAAAATATAATTATGACCATTAGTAGTAGACCCATTCTCTATATAAAAGAATTGACATTATAGTTATTATAATATAAGTGATTAACTTGGCAGGTGGCAGCAAAGCTTTTAGAAAATTTTGAATTATTCCCTTTTTTTCCGTAATTGTTATAATTCCACTTGATTCATCAAAACAAAGAAAAAAAAGACCGATAAATGGAACATGTTACCTGCATTAGAAACGCTAGTTATCGGATCAAAAATATTGGCGGTCATTCATTGTTATCAAATAATTAAAGTATCGTGCTGATAATGTGTTATGGAATAATAAACAATAAAGAACAAGAGTAGAGAGAGAAAAGAGAGAGTAATTATTATTTCTCTTGAGAGATTGAATCTTGAGGATGATTTACAATGAGGGAAGCTCTTCTATTTATAGGGAAAATTAAACTAGGTAAAAGACAGATACTTCAAATCCTGATAGATATCAACTACATCTTGATACACATTCACTACAACTGACATACATTAATATTATAACAATAGAATATTTTTCAGTTAAGGATGGCGAAGTATTTTTCACTCCACTAAGATCTTTGATGACGCATTTACTCTTCTTAATTATTTTAGCTACACAATAATGAGAAAAAATATTATTTACAGCACATCATGTGATACAAAAGATTGCAAACGACAAATAAGGCATAACACTGCCTTTCTACTTAACAAACACTAAAAGTCAGATCCCATCCCTTCCCCCTCCGCCCCCCTCCCTTCCTCTGCACCCCTTACCCTTTCTCTTCTCTGTTTTTATTAGATTTGAAATTCTTATAAGATATTGCTGATTAATTTATTTTTGTAGGTTTTACATAGTGAACTTCTCCAAGTAGCATATGAATATTGCATTGAATTGTGATGTATTTTTAAATTGAAAGGTAATAGTTTTTCCTATGTGAATTTGAAAAGCGATACTGAAATTTGAAATTTTCTATTTATGAAATTACATTAGATATATTTTCGTTGTTGTATTGAAATTTAAAAGAAATATCTACAAGTTTTACAAAGTTTAAAACCTCTAAAGGTTTGTTTACTTTTTTGATTGCTTTGTATTTTTCGTATTTTTATTTTAAATTTTTTTTTGTAAAAAAATTACCTAAAGCATATAATTTTCTCCTTGAAATACTATACATATACATACACATGCATATATAATTGGCCTGTCTAGATTTTCTTGATGCTAAATTACTTTACTATAATTGATAGGCTGGAATAAGAGCATATAAATAGCAAATTAGGTTGGATGTTGTCACGATCCGATTTTTCTAGTCTTGATGACACCTACTTTAACCGACCAGTAGGCAAGCCAAGCCATAGTCCGGAATGATAGGTAACGAGATAATATGCAGAGATCAAATAAAAAATCATGAATAATGATAACAACAACAATAATAAGTGGAAACTAAGAAGAGAGCGTATATAATATATCAAAAAGAGAGGAGGAAAAAGTACCATATATAAACACGAATCCCTCCCAAGACCTAATAAGGTCAGTACTAGAGCCACTACTAACAGGTACCTAGAGTACTAGAAAAAAATCTACAATGTACACAATATACACAAGCAGTCTTGAGTGCAAAAGACTAACTAGAGTAGATAGAGGAGGATCAGCCTCAGACGACAGTAAGCTCACCCTACTTCAAACCAGTACTGAAAGGTAGTAACTACGTCAACGTCGACTGCTAGTACTCGGATCTGCATCAGGAAAAAAATGTAGAAGTGTAGTATAAGTACCAAAGCAACGGGTACTCAGTAGGCATCATCGGCCGACTGAGCTCAATACAAAAAAAATATAACTACAATGCGAAGATGTAATCTAAGTCAACAGTAAAAAGGGACAGAAAGGTAAGCAACCGTCAGGTTGAGCTAGTGAGATAAAGAAACAAGTGTAAGCGATATAAAAAATAAATAACACAATAATTATAGACAAATCAAACATAACCTAATGGGGCCTCAATAAGCCCGCTAAGCACACTGAAGAAGACAATTAATCCAACCGTACCCCATAAGCCGGTGGGACACACAAGAAGTAATGGAAATAAACATAAATAATCTGTAACTGAACTGATCCCAAGAAATCGTAGTAGTCATCAAGATATGCACCGGACTTAAATCGGCACCAATGGGTAGTAACGAGAGGCCAAACACCGAACTTGAACTGGTAGTGATGGATAATATCAAGAGGACACGTTCTGGATTCAAATCGAACATAGTGGGTAATAACGAGAGGTCACATATATAATATACAACAAAACTCATAATCAGATGTCGGACTCGAACCGGAACTCATCGGAACCACAACCATAATCAGATGTCGAACTCAAACCAAAACTTAAAGTAACCCCAACTGCAATAGTAAAATCCATACCTTACCATAACAATGTCAACATGATACCAAAGTTTACAATTAATGACAACAATAAAGTATATACTGAACCTAAACAAAAGTTAAAATACGTCTAAATAATCATCTGTCAATCTTAACTAAACAGGGATAAATTCAAGATTTTGCAATTTAATTTCATGTTCTAAAGTAATAGACACTATATTATATTAAAAGGTAATATTCTAACATCTACTAGAATGGGGTCTTAATCCGGATAAATAAGACATATTATATATCAAATGGTATGCAACAACAAGTACTTATGTAGAACTAGCATAATAGTTTATAATTTCAGTAAATAAGCTCAATCTAAAGGTAGGGTAAGCCTAGCCTACCTGGACGCCAATGCTAAAAAGTGTTTTCATGAAGCCTCAAAATAACTCTACTAAAATCTGAGCTTTGAATAATCAAATTTTAATTTGATGTTCAAATGATGCCAAAATATTTCTTTTTTTCCGCCCAAGAACTGTTACTACAAAGTATATATATAAATGTACAGTATGTGTATACACATAAGAGCACTAGCACTTAGATTTGCCTTTTTGTTAAATAGAATTTTTATTTTTGAATGACGCTACTACCAAGTGTGTATATATATGTGTGTGTGTGTGTGTGTGTGTGTGTGTGTGTGTGTGTAAAAGAAGATAAAATTTTAATCAAGTGGATACATGGATGGCTGCCACCAAGCAATATGCTGTTGTCCATATTTCTTGCCCCACGTGTCATGGCATTAGCCATAATTAATAATTTTTCTACACTGTATACATATTCAGGTATTGTATAAATTCGTGGTAAAATAATTACAATATTTTGAACATACCATAATTAATAGAAAATTATTTCTAACAAAACCTCTATTATATAATAATAATAATAATTTGATATTTCTAGATTTATTATCTCTGTTTAAAATATTAGTAAATCATAAAAATCTATTATAAAGTAACATGAATATATTATCACTTAAAGAATTTTACCTATATCGAAAATATATGAAAATACAGGAAAATGACCGTGAGGGACATTACAACATCCACTACTAAAAGGACTTTCGTCCACGAAAGTAAAAGATAAGGTCATACCTGAAGGCTCAAACAGATAGGGATACTGGGCGCGCATATCACGCTCGATCTCTCAAGTAGCCTCCTCAACTGGATGGTGACGCCACTGAACCTTAACTATCAAAATATCCCTGGAGCGCAACCGCCTGACATCACTTCCCAAAATAGATGTTGGCTCCTCTACAAACGCCAAACTCTCGCCCAACTAAACTGAGTCCCACTGAAGTACGTGCGAATCATCTAGAATATACTGTCGCAACATGGATAAATGAAACACCGGGTGAATGGCTGAGAAGGCAGGTGTTAATGCCAACACATAAGCTACCTCCCCAACTCTTTGTAGTATCTCGAAAGGTCCAATATATTTAGGGCTAAGATTGTCCCTCCTCCCGAACCTCATTAAGTCCTTTATGGACGATACTCGCAGAAAGATCCTATCACTATCTTTGAATATCAATAGATGACATCTGTGATCATCATAACTCTTCTGTCTACTCTGGGCTGCTCGTAGCCTATCCTGAATCATTTGAACCCAGTCTAACGAATCACTAAGCAAATTTTACCACGATGCTTAGCCTTAGAAGTCTGAAACTAACCAATAGGAGATCGACATCGCCTACCATATAATGACTCAAATAGGGCCATCTAAATATGCGAGTGAAAGTTGTTATTAAATGCAAACTCTGCCAAAGGTAGAAACTGGTCCCACTGACCTCCGAAATCCAACACACAAGCTCAGAGCATATCCTTTAAGACCTGATAGTCTGCTCTGACTGCCCATCTATCTGGGGATGAAAGGTTGTGCTAAGGTCATCTTGGGTCCCCCAACTTCTCCTAAAATGTCCGCCAAAAGCTAGAAGTGAACTGAGAGCCTCGGTCAGAAATAATGGACATAGAGACCCATGTAGGTGAACCACCTCCTGAATATAAACACGGGCTAACCTCTAGGCACTGTAAGAAACTCGAACGGGGATAAAATATGTAGACTTGGTCAATCGATCCATGATGACCCAAATGCTATCAAAACCATGCAAAGTGAGAGGCAATGCATCTACGAAATCCATAGTAACTCATTCTCATTTCCACTCGGGAATGGGTAGCTGCTGAAGTAATCCACCGGGTCTCTGATGCTCGGGCTTTACCTGGTTACAACAAAGGCATCGCGCAACAAACCCTGGTATATCTCTTAGCATACCACTCCACTAGTAATGCTGCCTCAAATCCCTATACATCCTAGCTGTCCCGGGATGAATAGAGTATCTAAAGCTATGAGCCTCACGAAGAATTAACTAGATCAAATATCCAACCCTTGAAACATAAATACGATCGTCAAACCTCAAGACTCCTTCAGAATCTAGGGTAGCCCGCTGAGACTCACCCCTCAACACCTTCTCTCGAATGCTACAAAGTCTGTTATCCTCGAACTAACGACCCTAAATCTGCTCCAAAAAAGAAGATCTGGCCTCATGACTAGCAATGATTCTTCGAGGGTCAGAAATATCCAAACGAACAATCAAGTTAGATAAGAACTGAATATCCAAAGTCAATGGCAGCTTAGAAGCTGAAATGAAAGATAAGCTACCCATACTCACTGACTTTTGGCTTAATGCATCCGCTACCACATTCGCCTTGGCCGGATGGTAGAGAATAGAGATATCATAGTCCTTCAGCAACTCAATCCACCTGTGCTTCCTCAAATTAAGCTTGTTCTAGGTCATAATATACTAATGACTGTGGTGATCGTTAAATATTTCACAGTGAACCCCATACAAATAATGTTTCCAAATACTACCGGTGCCAACTCTAAGTCATGAGTGGGGTAGTTGCACTCATGCACATTCAACTATCTTGATACATATGCAATAACATGGCCACGCTGCATCAGAACACACCCCAAACCAACACTACATGTATCACAATAGATAGTAAAACCCTCGCCCTTAACAAAAAGATTCAGAATAGGAGCTGAAGTAAGCAAATCCTTGAGCTTCATAAAGTTTGCCTCACAACTCGCTGACCAATAAAATAAAACCTCCTTCCTGGTCAATCTAGTCATAGGGACTGCAATGGAAGAAAAGCCCTCAATGAACCGCCTATAGTAACCTGCCAACCCAATAAAGCTGCGAACCTCAGAAGGTGACGTAGCCTAGCCTAACTATGAATAGCCTCAATCTTGGTGGATCAACCATAATACCATCCTTCGATACTACGTGCCCCAAGAAATCTACAGACTCAAGCTTAAACTCACACTTTGAGAGCTTGGCATAAAGCCTGTGGTCTCTCAAAGTGCGAAGTGCAGTCCTTAAATGTTGCTCGTGTTCCTCCTTGCTCCTCAAATATACTAGAATGTCATCAATAAATACTATCACTAAGGAGTCCAAATATGTCCTGAACACGCGATTCATCAAATCCATAAAAGATGCTAGACCATTGGTCAACCCAAAAGACATCACCAGAAACTTATAATGACCATAACGAGTTCTAAAGGTTGTCTTAGTCATATCCGCAGCCCTAACGCTAAACTGATGGTAACCAGACCTCAAATCAATCTTAGAAAACATAACCGCACCCTAAAGCTGATCAAATAAATCATTAATACGAGGCATAGGATACTTATTCTTCATAGTCACCTTATTCAACTACTTGTAGTCGATAAACATAAGCAAAGATCTATCTTTCTTCTTCACAAATAGAACTGGAGCACCCCAAGGAGATACACTCGGTCTGATAAAACCCTTACCCAGAAGATCCTGAAGCTGACTATTCAACTCCTTCAACTCAATAGGAGCTATACGATATGGAGCCATAAAAATAGGCTGGGTGCCTGGATCTAGGTCAATAATAAACTCTATATCATGCTCAGGAGGAAGGCCAGGTAGGTCAGTCGATAATACATCAAAAAACTCATAAACAATAGGGACGGAGTCAAGCGGTGGACTCTCATCACTAACATCCTCCACATATGCAAGAAATGACTCACAACCCCTCGATATCAGTCTCCTAGCATAAATGTATGAAATAATCCACGTCGGCGCACATCTAACAGAACCCTACCACACAACTGGCAGTACACCAGGCAAAGCTAGAGTAACGGTTTTAGCAAAATAATCCAATACCGCATGGTAGGAAGACAGCCAATCCATGCTTAGAATCACATCAGAATCTACCATATCTAGGACAATGAGGTCAATATGAGTATCAAACTCCTAAATAATTACCAAACAAGATCTATAAACCCAATCCACTACTAAAAAATCACCCACTTAGGTAGACACACGTAATGGAACCGATAAAGACTTCAAAAATAAACCCAGTCACGATGCAAAATAAGCATAACACATGGAAATGTGGAACCGGGATCAAACAAAGCAGAAGTTGGCTGATGGGATACGAAAATCGTACCTATGATCAGAGCATCCAAAGCCTCAGCCTCTAGTCTACTTGGTACGGCATAAAAATAACCATGTCCACTACTGGACTGGGTGACTACTTGACCGCCTGCCCGATCTCCCTGTGAACCATATCTAGAACCCTGGGAACCACCTCTATGACTCTATACACCACCCTTACCTAACAGTAGCACTGATCTGATCAGTTGCACAATCAGAACTGAAGGCTCAGTTATCCTACGCTGAGGACACTCACAGACTAAGTGACCAACAACCCCACAGTCATAATATGCCCCGGGCACCCTACTCTATCTATAAGGTTTGGCAGCTCTGAAATGACCATCCCAACCCGATGATCCTAACTGAACACCACTTTGTGGCTGGCTGCAGCTCTGACCACTGAAACTATTATAGATAGTCTGACCCATATCTGATATCTAGAGAGATGCCTGAATTGGCCGACAAAGCTGACCCTGATGCTAAAAAGGCAGTTACTAAGGGTACCTACTATGAAATCCTCAACCTGTAAATTATGAACCATTGTCTCCTATCGCTGCCCCCTTGGGACTCATGATACATGTCCTCTATAGAATAAATATGCTCAAATATCTCTAAAAAAGACTTTCTTGAAGTCACCAAACTCTGTGTAGCCCTACAAACTGATAATCTCAATCCCCTAACAAAGCATCAAATTCGCGCATACTCCATAGGTAGAATCATAGTGGCATGTCTGTATAACTCATGAAATCTCAACTCATACTCATCCACAGTTATAGAACCCTATCTCAATACTATAAACTCATCCCGAAGATGCTCGTACACGCTGCGAGGCATATACTTCCTCAAGAAAGCCTCGGAGAACTGAGTCTACGTCACTGGTGGAGATCCAGCTGGCCTGGAATCAAGATAATCCCTCCACCACCTTATCGATATTGTGTTAAACTGATAAGCAACAAAGTCCACTCCTTGTGCCTCAACCAAACCCAAATTCTGTAACTGCTCCTCATAATTGGATAAGAACTCATTAGCATTCTCTTCTAGTGTCTTGATAAATTTAGGTGGAGCCAATTTCAAAAATTGGCTCAGCATTTTCTGTTCCTCTGAAGACATAACTGGATGGGCTACTGCCGGTTGTGGGACTACTGGTGCTAGTGAAATCTTCACCCTCTGTGCCGCTGCCGTAGGCTGTGTCCCTAAATTAACACCACCCATATTGTTGGCTGAGCTCCCTCAGTTGGTGGACCGCTAACTAACCCTAATAACTTACCAATACATCTCGAAGAACTGAAGAAGATATAAAGTCGGGTAGAGCCTGGGCTACCTCCTGGCCCACCTACTTTCATGGAAGAATACCTGGACCTCTCTCAGTCCTCAAAGCAATAATAGGATCAGGAGATGGATCCCTGGCCTAATCTCAAACATGGGTTGCTGCTCTACCCTGACCCCGATCTCTGGGTTGACTTCGACCCCAAGCTAGAACTCTAGAAGCGAACCTGGGGTCTCGACCCCCTACTCTTGAACCTCGCATCCTAGCCATCTGCATAAAGAATAAACTAATGAGAAAAAAAGATTACAACCAACCCAGTCTTAACACAGAAAAATGATCAAGAAAATGAGATTTTTCCCTAAAAATGCTCTATAAACTCGCAAGGATAGGATACAAACATCTTCGTACTAACAATACCAGTAAGACCTAAGCTCTGATACTAAGCTTTTACGACCCAATTTCTCAAATTATGATGACTTCTACTTTAAAAGATCACGTATAATGATAACAACAACAATAATAAGTGAAAACTAAGAAGGGAGCATATATAATTTATCAAAATGAAAGGAGGAAAAAGGAACAAATATACAAACGAATCCCTCGCAAGACCTGATAACGTCAGTACTAGAGCCACTACTAATAGGTACCCAGAGTACTAGACAAAAATCTAAAATGTACACAATATACACAAGCAGTATCGAGTGCAAAAGACTTACTAGAGTAGATAGAGAAGGATCAGCCTCGGACGACAGTAAGCTCACCCTGCTTAGAACCAGTACTGAAAAAAATAACTATGTCAACGTCGACTGCTAGTACTCGGATCTGCATCAAGAAAAAATGCAGAAGTGTAGTATAAGTACCAAAGCAATGGGCACTCAGTAGGCATCATCGGCCAACTGAGATCAATACAAAAAAAATATAACTACAATAGAGGATGTAATCTAAGTCAACAATAAAAAGAGAGAAAAAGGTAAGCAGCTGTCAGGTTGCGCCACTGAGATAAAGGAAAAAACGTAAGCGATACAAAAAATAAATAACCCATTAATTATGGACAAATCAAACATAACCTAACTGGGTCCCCATAAGCTCGCTAAGCACACTGAAGAAGACAATTAATCCAACCGTGCCCCATAAACTGGTGGGACACACAAAAAGTAATGGAAATAAATATAAATAATCTGTAACTGAACTGATTCCAAGAAATCTTAGTTGTCATTAAGATATTCCCCAGACTTAAATCGGCACCAATGGGTAGTAACGAGAGGCCAGACACCAAACTCGAACCGGTAGTGATGGATAATATCAAGAGGACACATTCCGAATTCGAACTAAACATAGTGGGTAATAACGAGAAGTCACATATATAATATACAACAGAACCCTTCAGATGCCGAACTCGAATCGAAACTCAGCGGAACCACAACCATAATTAAATGTCGGACTCAAACTGAAACTTAAAGTAACCGTACCTAACTGTAATAGTAAAATCCATACCTTACCATAACAATGTCAACATGGTACCAAAGTTCACAATTAATGACAGCAATAAAGTATATACTGAACCTAAACAGAAGCTAAAATACGTCTAAATAATCATCAGCCGATCTTAATTAAAAAGGAATAAATTCAAGGTTTTGCAATTTAATTTCACGTTCTAAAGTAATAGACACTATATTATATTAAAAGGTAATATTCTAACATCTACTAGAATGGGGTTTTAATTTGGATAAATAAGACATATTATATATCAAATGGTACGCAACTACAAGTACTTATGTAGAACTAGCATAATAGTTTATAATTTCAGTAAATAAGCTCAATCTAAAGGTAGGGTAACCTAACCTACCTGGACGACAATGCTAAAAAGCCTTTCCGCGGAGCCTCAAAATAACTCTACTAAAACCCGAGCTTTAAATAATCAAATTTTAATTTGATGTTCAAATGATGCCAAAATATTTCTTTTTTTTCCGGCCCAAGAACTGTTACTACAGAGTATATATATAAACGTACAGTATGTGTATACACATAAGAGCACTAGCACTTAGATTTTCCTTTTTGTTAAAAAGAATTTTTATTTTTGAATGACACTACTACCAAGTATATGTATATATATATATATATATATATGTGTGTGTGTGTGTGTGTGTGTGTGTGTGTGTATGTATGTATGAAAGAAGATAAAATTTTAATCAAGTGGACACATGTATGACTGTCACCAAGCAATATGTTGTTGTCTATATTTCTTACCCCAAGTGTCATGGCATTGGCCATAATTAATTATTTTCTACACTCTATACATATTCAGGTATTGTATAAATTCGTGGTAAAATAATTATAATATTTCGAATATACCATAATTAATTGAAAATTATTTCTAAAAAAA
>NC_061116.1:182696341-182709502 GCF_002878395.1 Capsicum annuum
AAAAGATAAGGTCATACCTGAAGGCTCAAACAGATAGGGATACTGGGAGTGCATATCACGCTCGATCTCCCAAGTAGCCTCCTCAACTGGATGGTGACGCCACTGAACCTTAACTATCAAAATATCCCTGGAGCGCAACCGCCTGGCATCCCTCACCAAAATAGATATTGGCTCATCTACAAACGCCAACCTCTCGCCCAACTAAACTGAGTCCCACTGAAGTACGTGCGAATCATCTAGAATATACTGTCGCAATATAGATAAATGAAACACCGGGTGAATGGCTGAGAAGGCAGGTGGCAATGCCAACACATAAGCTACCTCCCCAACTCTCTGTAGTATCTCGAAAGGTCCAATATATTTAGGGCTAAGATTTCCCCTCCTCCCGAACCTTATCAAGTCCTTTATGGGCGATACTCGCACGAAGACCCTATCACTATCTTTGAATCTCAATAGATGACACTGTGATCAGTATAACTCTTCTGTCTACTCTGGGCTGCTCATAGCCTATCCTGAATCATTTGAACCCAGTCTAACGAATCACTAAGCAAATATTTACCACGATGCTTAGCCTCAAAAGTCTAAAACTAACCAATAGGAGATCGACATCGCCTACCATATAATGACTCAAATAGGGCCATCTGAATACTCGAGTGAAAGTTGTTATTAAATGCAAACTCTGCCAAAGGTAGAAACTGGTCCCACTGACCTCCGAAATCCAACACACAAGCTCGAAGCATATCCTTTAAGACCTGGATAGTCTGCTCTGACTGCCCATCTGTCGGGGGATGAAAGGCTGTGCTAAGGTCAACTTGGGTTCCCCAACTTCTCCTAAAATGTCCTCCAAAAGCTAGAAGTGAACCGAGAGCCTCGGTCAGAAATAATGGACATAGAGACCCATGTAGGCGAACCACCTTCTGAATGTAAACACGGGCTAACCTCTAGGCACTGTAAGAAACTCTAACGGGGATAAAATATGTAGACTTGGTCAATCGATCCACGATGACCCAAATGCTATCAAAACTATACAAAGTGAGAGGCAATCCATCTACGAAATCCATAGTAACTCATTCTCATTTCTACTCGGGAATGGGTAGCTGCTGAAGTAATCCACCGGGTCTCTGATGCTCAGCCTTTACCTAGTTACAACAAAGGCATCGCGCGATAAACCCTACTATATCTCTTAGCATACCACTCCACCAGTAATGCTGCCTCAAATCCCTATACATCCTAGCTGTCTCGGGACGAATAGAGTATCTGAAGCTATGAGCGTCACGAAGAATCAACTAGATCAAATATCCAACCCTTGAAACATAAATACGATCGTCAAACCTCAAGACTCCTTCAGAATCTAGGGTAGCCCGCTGAGACTCACCCCTTAACACCTTCTCTTGAATGCTACGAAGCCTGTTATCCTCGAACTGACGACCCTAAATCTGCTCCAAAAAGGTAGATCTGGCCTCATGACTAGCAATGATTCTTCAAGGGTCATAAATATCCAAACGAACAATAAAGTTAGCGAAGGACTGAATATCCAAAGTCAACGGCAGTTGAGAAGCTGAAATGAAAGCTAAGCTACCCATACTCACTGACTTTTGGCTTAATGTGTCCGCTACCATATTCGCCTTGGTCGGATGGTAGAGAATAGAGATATCATAGTCCTTCAGCAACTCAATCCACCTGTGCTTCCTCAAATTAAGCTTCTTATGGGTCATAATATACTAATGACTGTGGTGATCATTAAATATTTCACAGTAGACCCCATACAAATAAAGTTTCCAAAAACTACTATTGTCAACTCTAAGTCATGAATGGGGTAGTTGCACTCATGCACCTTCAACTGTCTCGATGCATATGCAATAACATGGCCACGCATCATCAGAACACACCCCAAACCAACACTACATGTATAACAATAGATAGTAAAACCCTCACCCTTAACAAGAAGATTCAGAATAGGAGCTGAAGTAAGCAAATCCTTGAGCTTCATAAAGTTCGCCTCACAACTCGCTGACCAATAAAACAAAACCTCCTTCCTGGTCAATCTAGTCATAGGGACTGCAATGGAAGAAAAGCCCTCAATAAACCGCCTATAGTAACCTGCCAACCCAATAAAGCTGCGAATCTCAGAAGGTGACGTAGGCCTAGCCTAACTATGAATAGCCTCAATCTTGGCTGGATCAACCATAATACCATCCTTCGACACTACGTGCCCCAAGAAATCTACAGACTCAAGCTAAAACTCACACTTTGAGAGCTTGGCATAAAGCCTGTGGTCTCTTAAAGTGTGAAGTGCAGTCCTCAAATGCTGCTCGTGTTCCTCTTTGCTCCTCAAATATACTAGAATGTCATCAATAAATACTATCACTAAGGAGTTAAAATATGTCCTGAACACGCGATTCATCAAATCCATAAAAGCTACTAGACCATTGGTCAACCCAAAAGACATCACCAGAAACTTATAATGACCATAACGAGTTCTAAAGTTTGTCTTAGTCATATCCACAGCCCTAACTCTAAACTGATGGTAACCAGGCCTCAAATCAATCTTAGAAAACATCGCCGCACCCTGAAGCTGATCAAATAAATCATTAATACGAGGCATAGGATACTTATTCTTCACAGTCACCTTATTCAACTACTTGTAGTTGATACACATAAGCAAAGATCTATCTTTCTTCTTCACAAATAGAACTGGAGCACCCCAAGGAGATACACTCAGTCTGATAAAACCCTTACCCAGAAGATCCTAAAGCTGACTATTCAGCTCCTTCAACTCAATAGGAGCCATACGATATGGAGCCATAAGAATAGGCTGGGTGCCTGGATCGAGGTCAATAATAAACTCTATATCATGCTCAGGAGAAAGGCCAGGTAGGTCAGTCAATAATACATCAAAAAACTCACAAACAGCAGGGATGGAGTCAAGCGGTGGACTCTCATCACTAACATCTCGCACATATGTAAGAAATGACTCACAACCCCTCGATATCAGTCTCCTAGCATAAATGTATGAAATAATCCACGTCGGTGCACATCTAATAGAACCCTGCCACACAACTGGTGGTACACCAGGCAAAGCTAGAGTAACGGTCTTAGCAAAATAATCCAATACCGCATGGTCGGAAGACAGCCAATCCATGCCTAAAATCACATCAGAATCTACCATATCTAGGACAATGAGGTCAATATGAGTATCAAACTCCCAAATAGTCACCAAACAAGATCTATATACCCGATCCACTACTAAAGAATCACCCACTTAGGTAGCCACACATAATGGCACCGATAAAGACTTCAAAAATAAACCCAGTCACGATGTAAAATAAGCATAAACATATGGAAATGTGGAACCGACATCAAACAAAGTAGAAGTTGGTTGATGGGATACAAAAATCGTACCTGTGATCAGAGCATCCAAAGCCTCAGCCTCTAGTCTACCTGGTACGGTATAAAAATAACCATGTCCACTATTGGACTGGGTAACTACCTGACCACCTGCCCGACCTCCCTGTGGACCATATCTAGAACCCTGGGAACCACCTCCATGACTCTATACACCACCCTTACCTAACAGCAGCACTGATCTGATCAGTTGCACAGTCAGAACTGAAGGCTCAGTTATCCTACGCTGAGGACACTCACAGACTAAGTGACCAACAACCCCACAATCATAATATGCCCCGAGCACCCTACTCTATCTACAAGGTTTGGCAGCTCTGAAATGACCATCCCTACTCGATGATCCTAACAGAACACCCCTTTGTGGTTGGCTGCAGCTCTGACCACTGAAACTACTATAGACAGGCTGACCCCTATCTGATATCTAGAGAGATGCCTGAATTGGCCGACAAAGCTGACCCTGATGCTAAAAAGGCAATTACTGAGGGTACCTACTATGAAATCCTCAGCCTATAAATTATGAACCATTGTCTCCTATCGCTGCCCCCTTGGGACTCACGATACATGTCCTCTATAGAATAAATATACTCAAATATCTCTAAAAAAAGACTTTCTTAAAGTCACCAAACTCTGTGTAGCCCTACGAAGTGATAATCTCAATCCTCTGACAAAGCATCAAATTCGCGCATACTCCATAGGCAGAATCATAGTGACGTGTCTGGCTAACTCATGAAATCTCAACTCATACTCAGCCACAGTCATAGAACCCTATCTCAATACTATAAACTCATCCCGAAGATGCTCGTACATGCTGCGAGGCATATACTTCCTTAAGAAAGCCTCAAAGAACTGAGTCTACGTCACTGGTGGAGATCCAGCTGACCTGGAATCAAGATAACCCCTCCACCACCTTATCGATATTATGTTAAACTGATAAGCAACAAAGTCCACTCCTTGTGCCTCAACCAAACCCAAATTCTGTAACTGCTCCTCATAATTGGATAAGAACTCATTAGCATCCTCTTCTAGTGTCTCGATAAATTTAGGTGGAGCCAATTTCAAAAATTGGCTCAGCATTTTCTGTTCCTCTGAAGACATAACTGGATGGGCTACTGCCGGTTGTGGGACTACTGGTGCTAGTGAAATCTCCACCCTCTGCGCCGCTGCCGTAGGCTGTGTCCCTAAATTAATACCACCCCATGTTGTTGGCTGAGCTCCCTCAGTTGGTGGATCGCTAACTAACCCTAATAACTATACCAATACATCTCGAAAAACTGAAGAAGATATAAAGTCGGGTAGAGCCTGGGCTGCCTCCTGGCCCACCTACTTTCGTGGAAGAATACCTAGACCTCTCTCAGTCCTCGAAGCTATAATAGGATCAGGAGATGGATCCCTGGCCAAATCTCAAACATGGGTTGCTACTTTACCCTGACCCCTATCTTTGGGTTGACCTCGACCCCAAGCTAGAACTCTAGAAGGGAACCTGGGGTCTCGACCCCCTACTCTTGAACCTCGCATCCTAGCCATCCGCATAAAGAATAAACCAATGAGAAAAAAAGATTACAACCAACCCAGTCTTAATACAGAAAAATAATCAAGAAAATGAGATTTTTCCCTAAAAATGCTCTATAAACTCGCAAGGATAGGATACAAACATCTTCGTACTAACAATACCAGTAAGACCTAAGCTTTGATACTAAGCTTTTACGACTCGATTACTCAAATTATGATGACATCTACTTTAACCCACCAGTAGGCAAGCCAAGCCATAGTCCGAAATCATAGGTAACGATTTAACAGATAGAGACCAAATAAAAGATCATGTATAATGATAACAACAACAATAATAAGTGAAAACTAAGAAGGGAGCATATATAATTTATCAAAACAAGAGAAGGAAAAAGGAACAAATATACAAACGAATCCCTCCCAAGACCTGATAAGGTCAGTACTAGAGCCACTACTAATAGGTACCCAGAGTACTAGACAAAAATCTAAAATGTACACAATATACACAAGCAGTCTCGAGTGCAAAAGACTAACTAGAGTAGATAGAGGAAGATCAGCCTCGGACAACAGTAAGCTCACCCTGCTTAGAACCAGTACTGAAAGGAAGTAACTATGTCAACGTCGACTGCTAGTACTCGGATCTGCATCAAGAAAAAATGCAGAAGTGTAGTATAAGTACCAAAGCAATGGGTACTCAGTAGGCATCATCGGTCAACTGAGCTCAATACAAAAAAGATATAACTACAATAGAGGATGTAATCTAAGTCAACAATAAAAAAAAAAAAGGTAAGCAACTGTCAGGTTGCGCCACTGAGATAAAGGAAAAAATGTAAGCAATACAAAAAATAAATAACCCATTAATTATAGACAAATCAAACATAACCTAACTGGGTCCCCATAAGCTCGCTAAGCACACTGAAGAAGACAATTAATCCAACCGTGCCCCATAAATCGGTGGGACACACAAAAAGTAATGGAAATAAACATAAATAATCTGTAACTGAACTGATACCAAGAAATCTTAGTAGTCATCAAGATATGCCCCAGACTTAAATCGGCACCAATGGGTAGTAACGAGAGGCCAGACGCCGAACTCGAACTGGTAGTGATGGATAATATCAAGAGGACACATTTCAAATTCGAACTAAACATAGTGGGTAATAACGAGAAGTCACATATATAATATACAATAGAACCCATATTCATATGCCGAACTCGAACCGAAACTCAGCGGAACCACAACCATAATTAAATGTCGGACTCGAACTAAAACTTAAAGTAACCGTACCCAACTGTAATAGTAAAATCCATACCCTACCATAACAATGTCAACATAGTACCAAAGTTCACAATTAATGACACCAATAAAGTATATACTAAACCTAAACAGAAGCTAAAATACGTCTAAATAATCATCAGCCGATCTTAATTAAAAAGGAATAAATTCAAGGTTTTGCAATTTAATTTCACATTCTAAAGTAATAGACACTATATTATATTAAAAGGTAATATTCTAACATCTACTAGAATGGGGTTTTAATTTGAATAAATAAGACATATTATATATCAAATGGTACGCAACTACAAGTACTTATCTAGAACTAGCATAATAGTTTATAATTTCAGTAAATAAGCTCAATCTAAAGGTAGGGTAACCTAACCTACCTAGACACCAATGCTAAAAAGCCTTTCCGCGGAGCCTCAAAATAACTCTACTAAAACCCGAGCTTTAAATAATCAAATTTTAATTTGATGTTCAAATGATGCCAAAATATTTCTTTTTTTTTTGGCCCATGAACTGTTACTACAGAGTATATATATAAACGTACAGTATGTGTATACACATAAGAGCACTAGCACTTAGATTTTCCTTTTTTGTTAAAAAGAATTTTTATTTTTGAATGACACTACTACGAAGTATATATATATGTATGAAAGAAGATAAAATTTTAATCAAGTGGACACATGTATGGCTGTCACCAAGCAATATGTTGCTATCCATATTTCTTACCCCAAGTGTCATGGCATTGGCCATAATTAATTATTTTCTACACTCTATACATATTCAGGTATTGTATAAATTCGTGGTAAAATAATTATAATATTTCGAATATACCATAATTAATTGAAAATTATTTCTAAAAAAATCTCTATTATATAATAATAATATTTTGATATTTCTAGATTTATTATCTCCATTTAAAATATTAGTAAATCATAAAAATCTATTATAAAGTAACATAAATATATTATCACTTAAAGAATTTTAACTATGTAAGAAATAGATGAAAATGCAGGAAAATAACCGTAAGGGTCATTATAGATGTTGATCAAGTTGAGGTAAAATTGAAGACCAAAAAAAGAGAGAGCGGAAGATTATGCTACTTTGGACTCAAATAAGATGGTGTCTCACAAAAATTGTATATTGTGGCTATTCTCAAAATTGTAAAATGCAATTATACGTAATTTGAAAATTGTGTGACAATCCCCAAAATAAATTTATAGCTACACTATATAATTTTTCTTATTTGTAGAAAATTTTTTAATTATTATAATGAAATTGTTAATGTTATTTTTATTTTAGCAATTAATAATATTTATGAATATATTCTTCAATTTTTTAGCAATGAATTTTTATAGATGTTGGCTAAATCCTAGATAATTATTACAAAAATATAAAGATATATTCTCGCTTTTTAAAGTGTAATACCCTGTATTTTCCTAGACTAGATTAACCCTCAGTACATGGGTTAACCTACATAAAATTTTTGAAATACTTCTTAATTTTCAAATTAAAGCCTACTATTGCGTAGGAAATTCAATTAGCTTTCAAACGATATAAAATTAGCCTAAATCTGACAACCGGGTAAGAAATTATGACGATTTTAAGTTTTAGTCGTTAAACATCGTCATTCAGGCCAGCAGCGCATCAGGGAGTGTGTCAAAATAGCAATTGTTGCTCTGCGACATTGGCGCATCGCACCATAAACCCATTTCATAATTGTCAATTTTCAGTGTTCCAACGCAATTCCACCGCGTCGCGATGGACTTCCAGTTCACAAATAAAGTGGCAACGCGATACCACCATGTCGCTCCACCATGCAATTTCCTAGTTGTTATTTTTCAGTGACACGGCGCGATAACGCCTCGTCGCGCCAGGGGTTTAGATCGGTAAAATTTCTCAAAAAATTAAAGTTGCGCCCAGGGTTAAACTAGTATTTTCTCATGATTTTATTCCTCTCAGATGTGGGATTTAAGCCCTAAAAATGTTTTAACCCTTTATTATTCACTTTTTCCCAAAATCAAAAGGTATTTCTCTCTCAAGAAAACAAACCCTAGCTCTCAAGAATCAAGGTCAATCCTAATAATCTCTTCAAGAACTCTAAGAATCTCACGAATTAAAGTATGTTAGATGTTCATCCAAGGATCCTTACCTTCCACGGAGCCCAAGAATCCTTTTACAAAATACATGATTTATGATTTATGGTTTTCATGTTTGAATTAGATTGAATTCATGTTCATGGTGTTGTTTGAGTTTTAATCCATAATTTAGATTACAAGTTTCAAGAATTGATTCTAGTATGTGTTGAATTACGTATATTCATGATAAACCCTCCAATTTGCAAGTTGATTATTGTAACCACGTTAACTCTAAGTGTTTATGATTTAATGAATCAAGTATGCCTCTTATGTGTTTGATAAATTGTCTACGAGAATGAAATAATGCCATTATAGCATGCTAACATATATTCCCCATCTATGTACAAGTTAATGCCTTAAAAGTGTTTGATGAAATGTCTCTGTGAATGAATTATGCCCAAGTGAATATTGTTATGTTATTCAAGATGATGCTTTGCGTTACTTTTTATGTTATCGAGTCCTGGGGGTATTTAATACCCAACAAAATAGTTGTTACCTATAGCCAGTGTCAGTGAAAGAATAGTATCAGTCATGTCATGATCAGTAGTACTCTCAGTCAGTTATAGAACTCAATAGAATTCAGTCAGTTATAGAACTTAGGAAAACTCAGTAATCTTAGTATCAATCCAGTCCAGTCCAGTGTCTTTCAGTTGGGAGTAGGAACTAGCACCAAGCGAGTGTGGAGGTGATGACTTTTTCTATCAGGCAGGCAGAGTCGTTAGTAGTAGTCTCACACTATAGAACTACATAGCCAGTGTAGGATGTGAGGAGTCACCCATCAGATTAAGGCCTGGCTACCTCCCAAGGGTCACCCGTCAGATTTGGCTTGACTTCCTATTCAGGGTCACACATCAGATAGGCTTGACCACAGCAGTGTATTTACCCGTGGCACGATACTGGCACCCTTCAGGTTGGACCCCACTCAGCTTACTCAGGGGCATGTTGGTAAAGTGAGTACTCCCATAGTTTCAGTTTCAGTCTTAGTCTTCAGAATAAAACTCAGTTCGCTTCTATAAAATCAGGACTGTCAGATACAATCACTTAGTTATCAGTAATTCATATTATCTGCCATCTCAGATTATCAGTATATTCAGTTATCAATTAGTAGATTTAGCTCTAATATACTCAGTTACAGTATGCATAGTATGTTCAATAGTTACAGATCCTCCATGTATGCTAATCTAGCTCTTGCAAATCATTCAGTTAGTTATTGTTCATGTATATGAACCCATGTATTCAGCCTTACCTTATTTAGCATACCAGTACATTCTTACGTATTGATCGCATACCCATTTCTTTGCGCTATAATATTTTATATCATAGGTTCAGACGCTCATATTCCTAACCGCGCTTAGCCAGATTCATCCAGTAGTAGTAGATTTAGCAGTGAGTCCTCATCTTTCGAGGATATTCTTTTATTTCAGTACTTCAGCTTAGCAGTATTTTAGTAGATGGAGTTAGTTGGAGGATTGTCCCATCAACTCCACTTTCAGACTGATTCAGTTAGAGGCTTTTCAGACTAGATTTTCAGATAGTATTTTAGATTCATATATTATTATTCATTATCAGTATTCTAGATATTTTGAACCTTATGGAATTTCAGCCTATTATTTAACAATTATTTCATTATTATTATTTAGTGCTCACAACAGATATTATTCATGGGTTAGGTTGTGGTGATTCGGGATCGCAAGCACCGTGTTATGACTAGGGGGTAGTCTTGTATCGTTACAAACTTGGTATCAGAGCCTAAGGTTCAATTGTGTTCTAGGGAGTCTGAAAAACCGCATCTCGTAGAGTCTTGTGCATGGGTGCATAGCGCACCACATTATGGATAGGAGGCTACAAGATATTTTAGGAAAAGTTTTCCTTTTTTTCAGTATTCATGTCGTGTGAGTGAGCATGAGCTTAAGTTACACTCTCAGTCTAATCCACTTCTTCCTTTCATTTAAAGAACAAGCCTCCTAAAAGGACTAACAAAATAAGAATCAAAAACTAGTCAGCCCCTCAGCTCATTCAGGCAGATCCCCTGGATGAATATGTCTCTCACACAGAATTCAGAGCTGCATTCACTACTCTAGCCAATTCAGTCGTAGCCTAGAATGAATGTCCAGTTGCTGTTTTAGCCAACCCAGTAGCCATACTACTCCAAAATTTGGGACTTCACCCGAATGAATCCTCCTTTCTTTACGGGATCTAAGTCTGAAGAGGATCTATAGGAGTTCCTCGATCAGGTTTAGAAAGTCACAAACATCATGGGAGTGACTTCCAGTGAGAGTGTTGGGTTAGCCGCATATCATTTACAAGATGTAGCCCATACATGGTTTAAGCAGTGAAAGGTAGATAGGGGTATAGATGCAGAGCCCATAAAGTAGGAAGAGTTTACTACTGCCTTTCTAGATAGATTCTTTCTCTTAGAGCCGAGAGAAGCCAAAGTGTTAGAGTTTATCAATCTCAGACAAGGTAGTATGAGCTTAAAAGAGTATTCCCTTAAGTTCACTCAGTTAGCCAGGTATGCTCCCCATGTAGTAGTAGACAATAGGTCTTAAATGAGCAAGTTTATATCTGGAGTCAGATAGTGTGGTTAAGAAAAGCAGAACAACGATGTTGATTAAAGAGATGGACATATCTAGGCTTATGGTCCATGCTCAACAGATTGAAGAGCAGAAACTTAAGGAAAAAGAGAGAGAGAATAAGAGGGCTAGAACAGGTAGTTTTAATTTCAGTCAGCCTAAGTTAGATGGGGGTAACTGTTCCCAGTTTCATCCAAAGTCCTCAATTCCAGATCCATCCTTATCCAGTGTCCCGATGACCCAGGATAGAGTAAGCAATGGTCGTACTAATCTATTTTGCGAAGAGTGTGGTAAAATCCATTAGGAAGAGTGTAGGGCTGGCAGTAATATTTATTATAGTTGTGGAAAAATTGGCCATAGGCTTAGGGAGTGTCGAGTAGCTACTCATAGAGGTAAATATATGCTCCATCATGGTCAGTCTCATCAGTCACCAGTTCAATTCAGTCACCTGAATCATCAGGCCTCCTCTTTCAATGCCACTCACGGTTAGTGTCTAAACATATTTTATGCACTTCAGTCAAGACAGGATCAGAAAAGTCCTCCTTATGTGGTAACTGGTAAGTTATAAATCTCCCACTTATATGTTTATGCCTTATTAGATCCATGAGCTTCTCTATCTTCTGTAATTTCTTACATAGTAATCCATACCAAGGTTAAACCCTAAAATAGTAGTAGGGTTATTGATTTAGTGACTCACTGACATAAAATGATGACTTTAAGCTACGGGGAAGATGGTAGTATAGTACATGGTAGAAAACCATGCATGCTTGTAGTTCCTAGTATAAGGATTTTCAGTTCACTCTGTAGTACGAATCAGGTTCCATAAGTTCAGAAATTTTAAACTCAGGTCATGCAGTTCATGACACATGTATTCATGTTTCTCGATATGCTCAGTTCTTATGAATTATGTTACACTCTAAATGGTCTATGAAGTTCAGTTTATACGATGTGTTCCTCAGGCCTCAGTAGTGTGTCGAAGTCATTTAGTAGTCCTTCAGTTAGATGGTGTCTCATACATTATCACAGTCTTCTTTAAACCTACTTAGTCCTATATTCAGTACCATTACAAACTTGGCATCAGTTACCATCTCATATCAACCTCATGTCAGTCATGTATTTCATAAATCAATTTTTGCCATGTAATCATGTATCGATATGCATGTTCAATATGTAAGTTCAGTCTATCAAACTAGTCACGTAATCATGCTTCAGTTGTGCATGTCTAGTTTAGTACATAGACTTATTCTGTCCGTACTCTCTCAGCTTAACTAGCCACATTCAAGAACGAATGTTCCCAAGAGGGAGATATTGTAATACCCTGTATTTCCCTAGCCTAGATTAACCCTCAGTACATGGGTTATCATAAATAAAGATTTGAAATACTCAGTAATTTTTAGATTAGATATTTCCGTTGCATAGAAAATTCAATTAGCTTTCCAACGATATAAAATTTGCCTAAATTCGACAACCGGGTAAGAAGTAATGACAATTTTAAGTTTCAGTCATTAAACATCGTCATTCAGTCAGTAGCACATCACAGAGTGTGTTAAAATAACAATTGTCAATTTCCAGTGTTACTCCACAATATTGGTGCAGCGTACCATAGACCCAGTTCACAATTGTCAATTTTAGTGTACCAATGCGATTCCACCGCATCGCGATGTACCTCCAGTTCACAGACAAAGTGGCAACGCGATACCATCACATCGCGCCACCATGCAATTTCTCAGTTGTTATTGCCAGTGACATGGCACGATAGCAACGCCTCGCGCCAGGGGTCCAGATCGAGAAAAATTTTCAAAAAATTAAAGTTGATCCCAGGGTTAAACCAGTCTTTTTCCATGATTTTATTCCTCCCAGATGTGGGATTTAATCCCTAAAAATATTTAAACCCTTCATTATTCACTTTCCCCAAAATCAAAAGGCATTTCTCTCTCAAGAAAATAAACCCTAGCTCTCAAGAATCATGGTCAATCCAAAGAATCTCTCCAAGAACTCCAAGAATCTCACAAATTAAGGTATGTTAGATGTTCATCTATGTATCCTTACCTTCCATGGAGCCCAAGAATCCTTTTTCAAAATACAAGATTTATGATTTATGATTTCCATGTTTGAATTAGATTGAATTCAAGTTCATGGCATTGTATGAGTTTTAATCCATGATTTAGATTACAAGTTCCAATAATTGACCCTAGTATGTGTTGAATTATGTGATATTCATGATAAACCCTCCAATTTGCAAGTTGATTGTTGTAAC
>NC_061116.1:182709602-182730555 GCF_002878395.1 Capsicum annuum
TTATGTGTTTGATAAATTATCTATGAGAATGAAATAATGCCATTATAGCATACTAACATATATTCCCTATCCATGTACAAGTTAATGCCTTGCAAGTGTTTGATTAAATGTCTCTGTGAATGAATTATGCCCAAGTGAATATTGTTATGTTATTCAAGATGATGCTTTGCATTACTTTTCATGCTATCAAGTCCTGGGGGTATTTAATACCTGATAATTTAGTTGTTTACCTAGAGCCAGTGTCAGTGGAAGAATAGTATTAGACATGTCAATATCATGGTGTTGTATGAGTTTTAATCCATGATTTAGATTACAAGTTCCAATAATTGACCCTAGTATGTGTTGAATTACGTGATATTCATGATAAACCCTCCAATTTGCAACTTGATTGTTGTAACCACGTTAACTCTAAGTATTTATGATTTAATGAACCAAGTATGCTTCTTATGTGTTTGATAAATTATCTATGAGAATGAAATAATGCTATCATAGTATACTAACATATATTCCCCATCCATGTACAAGTTAATGCCTTACAAGTGTTTGATGAAATATCTCTATGAATGAATTATGCCCAAATGAATATTGTTATGTTATTCAAGGTGATGCTTTGCATTACTTTTAATGCTATCAAGTCCTGGGGGTATTTAATACCCGATAATTTAGTTGTTTACCTAGAGCCAGTGTCAGTGGAAGAATAGTATCAGACATGTCAATATCAGTAGTACTCTCAATCAGCTATAGAACTCAGTAGAATTCAGTCAGTTACAGAACTTAGGAAAACTCAGTAATCTCAGTATCAGTCTAGTCCAGTTCAGTATACTCAGTTCAGTGTCTTTCAGTTAGGAGTAGGAACTAGCACCGAGCGAGTATGGAGGTAATGACTTTTCCATCAGGCAGATAGAGTCGTTACTAGTAGTCTCACACTACAGAACTACGTAGCCAGCTATGATGTGAGGAGCCACCCGTCAGATTAAGGCTTAGCTACCTCTCAAGCAGGGGCGGATCTACAGGGGGTTCACGGGAGGCATGACACCCGCAAAATTTGATCGCATAACTGTGTGTATATATATATATATATTGAATAAAATCGGTATATCACCCGGTGCAGCAATTGAGGAAGTAGTGCCAATGGCAAACGCGCTGAAAACTTAATCTTTGTTTGACTCTTCTTTTGGGGTAATCTTTGTTTAAGAATTTTTAACTTAAGTGTAGAACATAATTGAAGATTCCTTCTTCCTTCAAATTTATAGTTAACCTCTCCGCGTAAATCATAATAATGATGCTTGGATTGATGTTATAATTTCTTAACAATAGAATTGGAAATATATATCCATTGAATATTGGCAACTATTTTGTACTTTCACGCTAACTTATAAGTTGAATTTAAATCTTGTTTACAAAATTTATAGTAATACAACAAAAACAACAACTAACCCAGTGTATTCACACATAGTGGGGTCTGAGAAGGATAAACTGTATGCAGTCCACACACTACCTCCGGAGAAGTAGAAAGGTTGTTTTCGATAGTATTTATAATAATAATCACATTTTTATTATTTGATCTATTTTTCTATACAAATTGAAAAGACAAATAATCAAATTGAAACCCAAAGTCTATAAAATTGACAAAATATTTGTCTTATTTGGGGCAGTGTAAATTGCAAAATGTAAAGCAAAAAATTAACTGATTTCCAGCTGAATTCATAAAAATTAGGTTCTTCGATAATGTTTCAATGAAATTTTCCTTAAAGAATCTCTTACTAACAAGCCAAATTCTAGTGGGACACTCACAAAAATTATCATTTTTGAGTAGTAGCTTTAACGTTAAAAGTGACATGGCACTCGCAACCTCAAAATCCTAGATCCTCCTCTGCTCTCAGGGGTCACCTGTCAGATTAGGCTTGACTTCCTGTGTAGGGTCAACCATCAGATAGGATTGATCATAGAAATGTCTTTACCGTGGCATGGTACTGACACCCTTCCAACTAAGGTTACAGGTCTAACCCCACTCAGCTTACTCAAAGGCATATTGGTTAAGTGAGGACTCCCACAGTTTCAGTTTCTGTCTAAGTCTTCAGAATAGAACTCAGTTCAGTCCAACAAAATTAGGACTGTCAGATATAGTCACTCAGTTATCAGTAATTTATATTATCAGTGATCTCAGATTATTAGTATATTCAGTTATCAGTTATCAGATTTACTTCCAGTTTACTCAGTTACAGTACGCATAGTATGTTCAGTAGTTACAGATCCTCCATGCATGCTAATCTAGCTCTCGCATATCATTCAGTTAGTTATTATTCATGCATATGAACCCATGCATTCAGACTTACCTTATTTAGCATATACCAATACATTCTCACGTACTGATCGTATACCTATTTCTTGAGTTATGATATTTCATATCATAGATTTGGATGCTCAGGTTCCTAACCGCGCTTAGCCATATTTTAGCAGCGAGTCCTCATCTATCGAGGATATGCTTTTATTTTATTACTTCAGCTTAACAGTATTTTAGTAGATGGATTTAGTAGGGGAATTGTCCCATCAACTCCACTTTCAGACAGATTCAGTTAGAGGTTTTTCAAACTAGATTTTCAGACAGTATTTAGATTCAGATGTTATTATTCATTTTCAGTATTATAGATGTTTTGAACCTTATGGAATTTCAGCCTATTATTCTGCAATTATTTTAGTATTATTGTTCAGTGTTCACAGCAGATATTATTCACGGGTTAGATTATGGTCCTTCAGGATCGCAAGCACCGTATGACGACTAGGGGATAGTCTCGAGTCGTTACAAACTTGGTATCAGAGCCTACGGTTCAACAGTGTCCTAGGGAGTCTGAAAAGTCACATCGCATAAAGTTTTGTGCATGGATATGTAGCACGCCACACTTATGGACAGAAGGCTATGAGATGTTTTAGAAAAAGTTTCCCTTCTTTCAGTATCATATCGTGTGAGTGAGGATGAGCTCAAGTTACACTCTCAATCTAATCCATTTTTTTATTTCATTTACAGAACATGCCTTTCAAAAGGACTAATGAAAGAAGAACCAGAAACTAGTTAGCCCCTCAACCCGTTCAGGCAGATCCCCTGGACGAACATGTCTCTTATGCAAAATTTGGAGCTACATTCACTACTCTTTCCAATTCAGTCGTAGCCCAGAATGAATGATCAGTGGCTGTTTCATCCAACCCAGTGGCCAATACTGTTGCAACCAGGATTCGGGACTTTACCCAAATGAATCCTCCTTCCTTTATGGGATCTATTCTAAATAGGATCCACAGAAGTACATCGATCAGGTTCAGAAAGTCACAAACATCATGGGAGTAACTTCTAGTGAGAGTGCTGAGTTAGCCCCCTATCAGCTACAAGATGTATCCCATACGTGGTTTAAGAAGTGGAAGGTAGATAGGGGTAAGGATGTAGAGCCCATACAGTGGAAAAAGTTTGCTACAGCCTTCCTAGACAGATTCTTTTCCTTAGAACTTAGAGAAGCCAAAGTGTTAGAGTTCATCAATCTCAGACAAAGTAGTATGAGCGTAAAAGAGTATTCCCTCAATTTTATTCAGTTAGCCAGGTATGCTCCCCATTAAGTAGCAGACAATAGGTCCAGAATATGCAAGTTTGTATCTGGGGTATCAGATAGTGTGGTTAAGAAAAGCAGAACAACGATGTTGATTAAAGAGATGGACATATCTAGGCTTATGGTCCATGCTCAACAGATTGAAGAGCAGAAACTTAAGGAGAAGGAGAGAGAAAATAAGAGGGCTAGAATAGGTAGCATTAATTTTAGTCAGCCTAAGTCAGATGAGGGTAACTGTTCCTAGTTTTGTACAAAGTCTTTAGTTCCAGCTCCATCCTCAGCCAGTGTCCCAAAGACCCAGGATAGCATAAGCAATGGTCGTACTAATCCATTTTGCGGAGAGTGTGGTAATAATCATCAGAGAGAGTGTAGGGCTGGCAGTAATGTTTGTTATGGCTATAGGAAACCGGCCCATAGTCTTAGGGATTGTCGAGAAGCTACTCAGATAGGTAGGGATATGCGCCATCAAGGTCAGTCTCATCAGTCACCAGTTTAGTTCAGTCGCCCGAATCAGTAGGGCTCCTCTTCTAGTGCCACCCACGGTTAGCATCTAAATAGATTTAATGCACTTCAGTCTAGACAGGATCTAGAAAGCCCTCTTGATGTGGTCACTGGTAAGTTACAAATATCCCACTTATATATTTATGCCTTATTAGATCCATGAGCTTCTCTATCTTTAGTAATTTCTTACATAGCAGTCCATACCAAGGTTAAACCCTAAAACAGTAGTAAGGTTATTGATTTAGTGACACACGGACATAGAATGATGACTTTAAGCTAATGGGGAGATGGTAGTATAGTACATGGTAGAATACCATGCATGCTTACAATTCTAGTATAAGGAGTTCCAGTTCACTCTATAGTACGAATCAGGTTCTATAAGTTCAGAAATTCCAAACTCAGGTCATGCAGTTCATGACACATGTATTCATGTTTCCCAGTATGCTCAATTTTCATGATAATGTAGGACACTACACAATTTGTTCAATGACAATATCTCCCATTGGATTTTCGAGGTCATTCCGTAACAAAAGACGGATTTTATTTTCTTAAGTTAAATTATTTTGTATCAAACATCAAGACATGGCTAATGAAGAAATTCTTCGTCAATTTTTGAGGCCTCACCAAATTAAAGGCAAACATTACATATAAAATACAAATGAATAAATTTGGACTATGATGAAATCTTTACAATATCATGACAACACAAAGAATTTTATGATTCATCTCTTGGCAAGACGATTTAGGACGGCTGATAAATCGAGCAACCATATGTAGTCATGATGTGTCTAAAACTTAATCCGAGCCCACTTTATAACAAAATTCTATTTTTATATATACATACCAGTGCGCATAATTTCATTTACTTTAGTGATTATATGTTCATTTTAAGTACTTTTGTCAAGCATTTATACATTGTTCTCGGTAACACACTCCGAAGTACTACTCAAAAGGGATTTTTCGAGTCCTATTTCTGTAGTTCTATTTCTCATTTGTATGATTGTACATAAAGATAAAAGTATAGTGCAAACTTTACTTTTGAGATGTCGGGTGGTGACATTCTTTATTTAATTACATAACACATGTTTAGGCAAATTTAGGCCGTCAATATTTACATAAAGGAATAAAGTTAATCAATTAATTCACGCATTTACATTATAAATATTGTGTAATCTTTTATTTCAAGTAAAATTTTTATTTTTTCTTCATAATTTCGATCAAGTAGATAGAATTATTTACAAAAAATACTTTTCTTTTTATAGTACATAAAAAATACTTTCTTTTTCACATATAATTTATACATACCTTTTTATATTTTCACAACAATAAGTGTTATTATATACTTAATACACATACACTTTTACACTATTTTAAATATTTATACCTCCTCCCTCTTTGATAAATTTAGTCGAGTCAGATATCATATTTATGAATTTTGAAGGATGCCTAACCCCTTTCCTTTGGAATAAATTGAACCATTACCTAGAATCTCAATTGGTTTTTCACAAACTAAAACATTAGTTATACGTGTTAATAAATAAATAGGTTTCATTGTTTTTTTTTAATTAGGTGGTGACCCTATACAAATTTTAATTTTTTTAGAGTCCATAAGTCATGTTTTGTTTAACCTTGATAAAAATAGGATATGACAAAATGACAACTTTACTGGAGATTAACAACAGGTTCTGACCATGATAGACTCAATTTTTCAATTTTGGGAGGTATTTTACATTTATGCATATGCTAATTATTAAATTCTTTGATTCTTTATCTATTATGCTCATAAATTCTTTACATTATTTACATTATTTGCACTAATTAGTTTTGCTGTATTATCAAATTATTTTATTCGTTACTTGTTTAATACACTATATATGTACATTGTAAAAATTTCTACCCATTATTTTTTTACTTCATTTAATCATAATCACAATTCGACAGAGTCTTTGGCCGTACACTTCACACACTGTGGTTCATGCAGGGGTGTCTTACACTCCCCTAAATCTTCTTTGAATTTCATAGTTTCATAGTTTGTGCATTTAGGTTAGTGCCTTCTCTCAATTATTCAGTCCAACTCTTAAAACTATTTAGAAAAATTTCTATTCGTGAAATAGGTTATGCTATAAACAAACTCATAAATAGGCTTGATCTATGTTTTGACCTGATTCTTGTCCTGACAAGAAATGTAGGCAGCTCTGTATTAGAGTTTGGTCTCTCCACTATTTCAGAATAATTTCACCAATATTCAAACTGGGATAATTTTCTGAAACAGTTCAAAGACACTCTCCAAAGGTCTTCAAAGAGCAAAAATAAATAACTCCTCAAATCCAAATTCTGATAACATTATAGCCTAGCCAGCCTACCTCCAAATTCTCACCCAATTTTGGTTCGAGAACACCTCCGTTTTTCTTTCAAACTCCATAAATCATTAAATTTAGGGTGTATCGATCCTTACTTTCAAAAGCAAGGATTCAACACTCTTTCAATCATAACAATCCTGTCAATTGTGGCAAAATAATACCATAACTTTTTCAATAGCTGACCTTCTCAATCTTGTCATCATATTAAAATAGTGTCAAAATACTTCTCATGCTTGACATCAATCCTTTCAATCGTCTGATCAGAAATTTTAATACTAAAAGCAGTTTGTTAATGGTTGTCTTTCACATTATTTTCAAGAATGACCATCATAGCTTTTTTACAGTCGTACATGTCACATACAAATTCATAAATCTGCCTGAACTACGCAAACCTGATTCTTATCTTCACTTGATATGTAGGCAATCCTCATTCGGGTCAGATCCCATTCTTTTTCTAAATAAATAAAAAAAATTAAATATGTACTTGCTTGGTATTAACACAGCTAGGAATGTGCATGAAAAAAAAATAGTATGATGGAGAGGACCCACTTCATGGTAACCATAGATTCTATTAGTACCTCTTAATCACACCAAAGTAAGACTTGAAAAATTCTCTTGCATACATCTAAGACAAGAACAAAACCAACCTCATTGTTTCAAGTGCATTGTGTGGTGAGCTTTGGATTACTTCATTTTATTGCATTGTTGGTCTAGAACTTGGCCTAAATGTCTGTTGAGGTGAAATTTTGAGTTATACTTGGTTTGGGAAAGAATTGTAGGCTTTCATTGACACTATCATGCCTTCCACGGTCCACTAAATGACATTAATCCTTAGCATTTCCATTTTTGAGCCTGAAACCCTTTCTTTGGATAACCACATATGAGCCTATACCTTTTGAGTGCTTGCACGCACTATCCCTCTCTTGGCACACCTCATTGAGCGTACTAAATACGTATAAATTGCAAACAAAGATTCAAGATCAAAGCTGTTAAAGTCAAAGGATATAAAGTTTTAGAAGAGCAAAGTCGAAAAGATAACTTTAAAGAAGAAGGAGCGAAAAAAATCCAAAAAAAAAAGAGAAAACTCCACAAAGGTAGAGAATCATAAAAAAAGAGAAAATACATTTATTGAAAAAAAGGGATAAAAGTCCAGCACAGGATTCAAACAGAATCGAAGCAAATACAAAACAAAGGGAAACAAAGCACAACAAAGATCAACCATCAAAGTGCAACAAATGTCAAAAGTACAGACACATGTAACGCTCATTGAGGACTTATCCACTTTCAAATCAAATATCATCCTACCCAATCCCAAGCCTACATTACAAGCCGATAACAAGTCATACAAGATTCTACTCTAAGTGTTCTCACATTACTGGATATTTACATAAAAGTCAAGTCTATGGTATCACAATTGCATGCATGGAATTTCTTTCTGAGTGTGAGTGTATTTCTTTAGACGTCCTCAAAGTCAAAAATAAAATTACTCAAACATGTGCGAAATGGAACTTTCATTCTGAAAAGGACACTTAAAACATGAGAACAAGAATAGTTCAAAATCTTTATTTGAATTAAGACAAACAAATTTTGTTTATACTTAGGTATGTATGAGGTACCACTTGAAGCTATAGGAGTTACCCTGAAGTCGATCTAGGTTAGCTGGAAAGAGATAAGAGAATTCTTGTACACACTACTAATTGTTGGTACCAACTACAGTCAAGACACGATTATATCTTTTACCTTTCAACATTTCTTATAGAGAAAAGACATGGTAATTTTCTACATTTTCACTTTTTCTCGTTTCATACAAAGAAAATACAAAATAATTTTCTACGTTTTCAGCACTTCTTACAAAGAAAATACAAAATAATCTTCTGCATTTTCACCTTTCAACATTTCTCACAAATAAAATACAAGATAATCTTCTGCATTTTCACCTTTCAGCATTTCCTACAAAGAAAACGTAAAATAATTTTTTTTATTTTCACTTTTCGACGTTTCTCACAAAGAAAATACAAAGCAGTTTTCTGCATTTTTTCACTTTTCAACATTTTTGCAAAGAAAATACAAAATAATTTTCTTTCTGTCTTATAAAATTCACCTTCAAATACATGCATTATGTTTTTCAGTTAAGGCTCCCACCTCCAAATAGGGAAAGTTAGCTTTTACTTTCAAGAACATACCTTCACATACTTGCATTACATATTTTTGTTCAAAGCGTTCACCTTCAAATATGGATATTTGACTTTTCTTTTCAAGCTCTCACCTTCAAGCACGGATATTTTGCTTTTTTGTTAGGTGTTCTTCTTCTAATTTGGGTATCTTACATTTCCATAGCCCCGCCAGTCGAGAGACTATTACCTTTTAAATAGTTTCGACAGTCGAGAGCTCTTACATCTCCATAGTCCCGACAGTCAAGAGGCAATTATCTTTTAATAGCTCCTCCACTCGAGAGCTCTTATATTTCAATAGCCCGGCTAGTGGAGAGGCTATTACCTTCCAGTTGCTCTGCTAGTCGAGAGCTCTTTAATTTCAATAGCCCTGCCAGTCGAGAGGTTATTACCTTTTAAATGATCCGCCAATCGAGATCTCATTTATTTCAAAAGCCCCACCAGTCAAGAGGCTATTACCTTTAAATTGCTCCATCAGTCGAGAGGTCTTTAATTTTCATATCCCCGTTAGTTGAGAGTCTGTTACCTTTCAAGTACTTTGCCAGTCGAGAGCTCCTTTATTTTAAAAGTCCCTCCAGTCGAGAGGCTCTTACCTTTCAATTGCTCCACCAGTCGAGAGCTCTTTTATTTCAATAGCTTTGTTAGTCGAGAGGCTATTAGCTTTCAATTGCTCCGCCAGTCGAGAGCTTTTTTATTTCAATAGCCCCGCCAGTTGAAAGGCTATTATATTTTAATTGTTTCATTAGTCGAGAGCTTTTTTATTTCAATAGCCCTGCCAGTCGAGAGGCTATTACCTTTCAATTGCTTCGCTGGTTGAGAGCTCCTTTATTTTAATAGCTTTGCTAGTCAAAAGGCTATTACATTTTAATTGTTCTGCTAGTCGTGAGTTAACCTTATTTCAATAGCCCCACCAGTCGAGAGGCTATTACCTTTCAATTGCTCCGCCAATCAAAAGCTTATTTATTTTAAAAGCCCCATCAATCAAGAGGCTATCATTTTTCAATTGCTTCGCCAGTTGAGAGCTCTTTTATTTAAATATCTCGTCAATCGAGGGGCTACTACCTTCCAGTTGTTGCACCAATCGAGAGGCCATTAGAATTCAATTATCTCACTCGTTTATGGCCTTAGTCTTCACAGACAATTATGGATGACCATTAACATCAGTCTTCGTAGGCAATCAGAGATATCATGAACTAAGATCCCCAAAGACAATCGAAGGACTCTACCAAAATCAACATCCGTTTTCATAGACAATTGAAAATATCATGCATCGAGTCTTCGTATATAATCAAAGACATCATCATTCAACATTAGTCTCCATAGGAAATCATAGACATCTACCAACATCAATCTGCTTACATAATTAGAGATTTCATGCATCAGGCTCCGTAGACAATCGAAGATGATAATCATCATTCAGTCTCCATAGATAGATAGTTGGAGATATCATGCATCGGTCTCTGAAGACAATCGGAGAGACAATTAACATCAGTCTTCGTAGACAATCGAAAACATCTTGCATTCATCAATAGTCTTCGTAGACAATCAGAGACAACTTTCATTCATTACATCATTCTTCATAGACAATTGAAGACGACTTTCACCCTCAAGTCCCTATAAACAATCGGAGACGTCATTCATCCTAAGTCCCCGTAGATGATCGGAGACATCATGCATCTTTTAAATCAAAAATACAATTCAAAACAACAAGACTTTTTTTTGCAAATTCCATTCAAAGAGTCCAATGTTAGCCATATATCATACACTGGGCAAATTTTAAGAACCGCCTCAAATTTTTTTCTATTTTCTTATCTTGGACTACATTGACCTAATTCTCGTGACACTTGAGATATGTAGAAAGCTCTATACAGAGTTCGGTCATCATAACCTCATAACAATTTTTTCGTCCTAGCAAGTACACAATCTTGCATCTCCAGCATCTCACAACTCGACACTAGAAAATTTTGAGAGGAGCATCGGGAATATGTGAGCATTTAATAATGGGGAAAGACGCAATTGGCCTATTCTTTAAACGACACCCGACCTGATCCTCAAACAACTCGAGGTATGTAGGCAACTCTTAATTGAAGTTCGGTTGAATTTTCATCGAAAATTAGTTTTTTGTTAAGCAAAATTGGCTACACGTCAACGTTTTCGTTTAAACACTTCTACATCATCTTAAAACAAAAAGGGACAACTGTTGACATCCAATTTTAGCTCTCCGTGCTTAAATTAATGTTTTCAGACTTCCTAATCGTTAAAGGACATGAAATGTAATTTTCATATTTTTTTTACAATTCTTAGTAAATTATTAATAATCATTCTTACTTTAAGATTTTATCAATTTTTTATCATATTTTTACTTTTCATAATTTATTAATAATTCTTCTTATATTAGAATTTTTATCAATTCATTATTGTTTTTAACATTTTCACAATCATCTACACACGTACACGACATGGCATCATATTTTTATAATATTTTTAAATAAATTATATTTTTTTAATATTTTTAATATTCTTTACATTTTTCTATAATTACATATCAATACCTACATTTTGTACATTTATTATAGCCTGCAAACGCTGAGTCAGATTAGTCATTTTAATACATAGTTTAATAGTTCGATGTCTTGTTACATCTGACAATGACCATACAATAATGTCCTGTCACATTCGACAACGATCACATAATGATGTCTTGTCGTATCTGACAGTGACCACTCAATGACATTATCCTTTGAATAATAATTTTACTTATTGATCAAAAATGATGAAAAATCCTTTGATCAGTAACTTGAGGACCAAAGGGTGTCCTATAATAAATAGGGGAGACAACCTTTTATCCTTAGGATAATAAAAGGTACCCAATTTTATTATAAATAGGTAGGGGAGTTTCAACATTTTGAAGACAAAAAATACACATATTTCATGCTTCTTTCTTCCCTCTCTCAAAAATAAACAAACCAATTTTTTTTTATTTTCCTTCCCAAAAAATATATACACACCCATATTTTTGTCCCACCCATAAATACACAACATATTTTTATTCCTCTTTCTCTTTTCCCAAAAACACATAAAAAATTCAAACACACACGCGATTTACACATACACACAAAAAATCAGGGTTCTCCCTTTTTCTCCCACTACCGACCGTCGAATGGCCGACAACCACCCAAAATACCGATGCAGCTCATCTCCTACTTCTTGCTCCGCTGCTTCATTCTTGTCTCACCGGAGGTGATTATCAGCAAGTTCCAGTCGAACAAGTTCACTGCCAGAGCTGCCTCTTTTCCTTTTCCCCTCTTCTACCCTCTTTTCCGTCATTGCTTCACCGGAGGTGATGATCGGAGAAGCTTTTGGCTGCTTCCACTATATTTCCACCCTTCACCCCATTTTTGTACTTCATTTTTGTGTTTTGCAAATCTAGTCGATTATATATTTTTGGTGTTGCTCGTCGTTCGTCATGGAAGCAACGCCTCCACTTTCTCCGATATCACAAATTTGTCTGAAAATTTCTCACTTCGGTAATCTTATTTTCATCCAATGTTCATGTACTGTAGGAACTGAAGTCATCTATGTGTGTTTTTGTTGACTATTAATTGTTGTATTTGAACTTTTTCAGGCAATTACCATTTTTTTTTTGCAACTTTTGCATATTTTGGGCAATGTTTTTCAACTTGTGATTATTAACAATCATCTCCCTTGTTGTTGTTTTATTTTGCTACTGTTTTGACTATTTTTACAGTATTTTTGTTAATGTTATGTTGCTCTTTGCAGAAAAGAATGTTACTTCATTGACTTAATTCGTTGCCTGCTCTATTTTGACTGACTTGTTGTTGTTTTGAAATGTCTTAGTCCATGGTTTGGTCCTTTATAATTTTATTTAATTGATAATGTAGGACACTACACAATTTGATCAATGATAATATCTCTCCGTCGGATTTTCTAGGTCACCCCATAATAAAATACGAATTTTATTTTCTCAAGTTCACTTATTTTGTATCAAACATCAAGACATGGCCAATGAAGAAATTTTTCATCGATTTTCGAGGCCTCCCCAAATTAAAGACGAACATTACATATATAAATACGTAACAAAAATAAATAAATTTGGATGATGACGAAATCCTTACAATATCACAACAACATAAAGAGTTTTACGATTTGTATCTTGACAAGGCGATTTAGTATGGCTGATAAATCGAGCAACTGTATCGTAACCATGGCGCGTCTAAAACGTAATCCGAGCCCACTTTGTAACAAAATTCTATTTTTATATGTACATCTATATATACATACGTGTGCACATAATTTCATTTACTTTAGTGATTATATGTTCATTTTTAGTACTTCTATCAAGCATTTATACATTGTTCTCGGTAACACACTCCGAAGTACTACCCAAATTGGAGTTTTCGAGCCCTATTTTTGTAGTTCTATTTCTTGTTTGTATGATTGTACATAAGGATAAAAGTATAATGAAAACTTTACTTTTGAGGTGTCAGGTGGTGACATTCTTTATTTACTTAAATAACACACGTTTAAGCAAATTCAGGCCGTCAATATTTACATAAAGGAATAAATTTAATCAATTAATTCACACATTTACACCATAAATATTGTGTAATCTTTTCTTTCAAGTAAAATCTTTATTTTTCTCTCCATAATTTTGATCAAGTAGATAGCATTATTTGCAAAAAATACTTTTCTTTTTATGGTACATAAAAGATATTTTTCTTTTCATATGTCACAAAATGCTTTTCTTTTTCACATTATATATTTTCACAAAAATAAGTTTTATTTATATACTTAATATACATACACTTTTACACTATTTTAAGCATTTATACCTCTCACTTCTTGATAAATTTAGTCTAGTCGGGTACTATATTTGTGAATTTTGAAGGGTGCCTAACCCCTTTCCTTCGAAATAATTTGAACCCTTACCTAGAATTTCAATTGGTTTTTACCAGATTAAAACATTAGTCATAAGTGTTAATAAATAAATAGGTTTCCTTGTTTTCCTTAAAAATTAGGTGGCGACTCTGTAAAAATTTTAATTTTTTTAGAGTCCATAAGTCATGTTTTGTTTAACCTTGGTAAAACAAGGGTATGACAAACATTACTGTATGGGATAAAGTGTAGTGCAGTCAAATGTTGACACCTAATTTTTTTTCCTCCATAACTGAATTTAACTTTGAGTTTCTTCGATTTTGAATAAAATTACAAGATTTGTTTTATCTAAATAAAATGCTTCGTTATGGGTAATATTTTCATTTTAAGTAAGGATTATATATTATCGTATTTAACTATATGAAATTATATAATATTTTTAATTAAATATTTATTTTTACGAAATACCGGATTCTAATCAAAGGTTATCTCAAAGTAATTTAAAATAATTAAAATCTTGATTTAATTAGAATTTATTCTCAAGAACAATTTGTTTGGATAAATGTGTGTTTGATTTTATTAAACCAAGAAGCTCGGGATTAAACAAGGTGTTAATTCATATCGAATTTCGATTTAATTCAGTCAATTTATTAAATTTGGACCTTAATTGAAATCGTTTCGGCCACAATTACAATGCAATTGGTCGATTGAGTTTTAATTATGCTAAATTTTAAATGCAATTGTTGAAATTTTCCCTTTTGACTAATTAATAAATAGCCAAAATAGCCTAACTTATCGATACCCTAATTTAATTGGGAGTTATTTTTAATAGCCCCCAATTCCAACTCAATTCCAGCCGACCCAGGCCCAAACCAGCAATTTTTAACCCAATTTCAACCCCCATTTTAAGAGTCCAGCCCAATTTCATCACCATCAACCAAATACACGAATTTCTCCTTCAGCTTAATCAAGCCAACAACAAACACCCGGTCCAACACCCACACAAGCTGACCCGGGCCCAATACCCTTCACCCCTTTTTCTTTATCTTCAAACCATCGACAAAACACCACGCACAACAGCCAAACTCGATAAACAGTAACTCACAAACAACAATAATTCAACCATGCCCGACCCGATTTCGGCCTAGACACCCAGCTGCTCCCTTTCCCCTTCGATTCGTACGGATCGCGTGACCCTCCACGCGGATTCGTACGGTCGAAGGACCTCAAATCCTCTAGAAAACAGCCTAGGTGTCCTCCCCCAACGTTAAAATCCGTTATTTTGGAATAAAATTGTACGAATTAGTACGTGTGAGTTCGATTTCAATTGGTTGGGGAAGAATTTTGTTTTCCCAAAACCCAAATTCCTTTGAAAATTCAAAAAAAATCAATACAGGATTAGGGGAAATCGCGGTTATCACGTAATATCTCACTTGGAAACTTCTGAAATTGCCCCCGATTCCATATTTTTCTACATCGTTCAAGGTTGAGAAGGACCCCCCATTCATCCGAAATTTTAGGTTGGGACAAACTGAGAAAGAAAAATAAAAGGAAAAAAGGGTCTTCGAGAAAAGGAGAACATACATTTTTCTTTCAGAAAAAAATTTCAGATTTTTCTTTGGGAATTCCTGAGCTAATCAAAGTTTCGAATTGATGTGATGATGTTTTTCCGGTGGTGTTAGAATCTAATAGAGTGCAAAGTCTCGTTTCGCTGCCCAAGAACCGGTTAGTGCTATTCATCCTTTCTCATATTGTTGCGATGCAATAGTGGTAGTATTAGTGATTTCGATTAATATGTTGTATGCTGTGGATGTTTCTTGTTAGATTAGAGGCTTTGAAAGTCGTAGGCTGTGATGATATTTGATTTTTTTCGTAATAGCCTTTTCTCCGCTGTTTTATTCCTACTCTTATTTCCACTCGGGCAACGAGGCGTGCTAGCCCGTATCTGAATTTTTTTGGGGTAACCCCGGAATCGAACATGTAACCATCTCTAAGGGAAGTTCATTTTGTCTCGTTTCTAAGTGAATACAGATTTTTACCTTCTCTTGATGTGGTAAGTCTGTGGAATTCTTTTCACCCGAGATAACAACATCCTCTTTTATGAAACCATTTTTAGTTTTCAATGGACGGTTGTTTTCTGGAAATTGAATTCCTCAGTTTATGCGTTAGGCTGCCACCACGTCACTTATGCCAAAGACTGAGGCTTTATGGAATGGTTTTCATTGTAGATGACCCTATTCGTCTCAATGCTTTCTTTTTCGCTCTAAATCAGCAAACCTTTTCTGTATGAGTGTTTTTGTATATGAAAATAAGTGAATTTATGTTTATGTTTCGGTTGTCTTAAGTTGTTCTTGGTGGTTGTGTTCCAAAGCAATGAACCTGATAATGGAAAACAATTCAGCTGTGCTGGATTAAGTCTGCCATTGCATTCTCTTGATGATCTCATTTAGGATAGTGTAGAATTTTACTTGATTTACTCTTTGCAAAATGATGAATTATGGGTTCCGGTCTGCTCTCTTTTCCTCGCTGCACCTATTCTGCACGTAGGATCCTATGTGTTGTTGCAGTTTGTAAGAAGTTGTTTTGACTGCCTCGTCGCTTTTTTGCATGGCAGAACAGACTATGTTTCTAGTGTGAATTGTTGTGTTTCAATTAGGATGGTTTGAGTTATTTGAACATGCCTATTCCTATCATAGAATTAACTTATTTGTGATTGAAGATCGTGATAAGTTTACTCCTAAATATACCTTTATGTGAAGTCAAGTTTCTCTCTAATAGAAGTTCGATTTTAATTTGTCAAAAGGGTAAGATAAAAGACTTTATTTTCTTGTGTTTTCTTTGAGATATCTTGCTTTTCGGAGCATTTTAGATTATTTTCTATTTTTTCCAACATTAATAGCATCAGTTTCTCTTTTATCAGGTTCTAATCCTTACCCTTTTCTTTACATGTACCACTTGCCTCGAGTCCAAAAATGGATTCAATCTCGCTTTGCGTTTCTTCATGGGCCATTGGGGCCCACCATTTCTATCAAATTAACTCCGAGAGTCAATTGCATGGCATATGGATACAAGAAGATGGAAGGATGCGCCTGAAGTATGTATTTAAATTGTTGTTTTTTGCTGTTTAAGTTTGGTCTTTGAGACAATATCATGTCATCGAGATTATCGGGCATCATTGCACACCAACAAAATTTATTTGAAAAAGGTAAAACACTCGTCATTCGATACTTTTCCTCCATGTTCATATGTAAGCTTTACCTAATCAGACTTTTTTATATTTGATCTCAAGAAATTACTAAATGCTGTGGCTGAGGAATTAAAGCCAATAGTTCAACAGAAACTTGAGCAGCTAAACAGAAAAAGCACATATCATGTGCATCATCAAAATAATCTTTTAGGATTCTCAGGGGAATTTTCTCTTGCCAATAAGCAAAGCTTTAAGGCTTGGGGGACAAATTAGGTATGCATCATGTAAGTATTAGCTCTTAGGTGTCATTCAAGTGTTCTTCTTTGGTTGCGTTGAATTTGGTTGTAATGCGTGCAAGTTTGGTTTTGTGGGTTCTATTTATGTTTCGTTTTTTCTTGAAAGTGTATGGCTACTGGTGTCAAGTGCTCCATGCACACTGTATATATAATTATAATCACCAAAAATCAAGAGATGCATTGAAGATGTTAAGAAACTGTTTGTTAAAGCTTAGCAAAGTGATAATTGCAATTCCACGAACCCTTCTCCACTTAAAATATTGAGATTATGGTGTGTTAGATTGCCTTAGAAGAGATTATGTAATGGGTGAAAGGTGAAAGGTGGTAAAAAAAACACTAGATTAATGGGTAGTTGGAATGTTTACAGCTTGTATTAATGGTCTATTCTGATGGATGTTGTTTCTGCATTTCACAGATAGCAGCACCTGTTCGAGAATTTGGGTCTCAAGTTCCAACAACCACACAATTTTTGCTTGTGAAACCAGTAGATGAGCATATCCGCCGTTTGTAAGTCTCTTTAATAAGGACTACTCTGTAAAGGACATCATCATGGTTGACCATATGAGGAAGATGAAGAACAACGCCATTGTCTGCAATGTTGGTCACTTGACAGCGAAATCGACATGCATGGTCTTGAGACCTTTCCTGGTGTGAAGAGGATCTCAATCAAACCTCAAACCTACAGATGGGTCTTCCCAGACACCAACAATGGCATCGTTGTCTTGGCCGAGGGTCATCTCATGAACTTGGGATGTGCCACCGGACACCCCAGTTTTGGTGGTGATGCGGCTAGTAGACCTGTTTCTCCCATGGATGCAAGGAAATCACATGATGATAATGATCCTAATGACATTCTTTGATTTCGTTGTATTTGTGTTGGATATTCAATTATGATGATGTAATTGTGTGGTTGGAGTGGATCTTAGAATATTGAAGTTTTTGTGTATAAATTTGATTTTAGAGTTTGAAGATACTAGTTAATGTTGAAAATTTGGAGTTTGAAAATGTTAATGTTAAAAATTTAATTTTGAAGTTTAATGATCAATGTACTTTTGATATGTTTGTCAATTACAATGTTTAAAGGAATAATTAAATTTGAGCTAAAATTAAAATTTATAATTCGTTATTGAAAATTGATGGGCTCTATAAATTTTAAAACAAAAATAGTTGCGGAGGTTTTAACCCCCGCTAGTTTTAAATAAAAATTTATTATAAAAAAATAAATTTAGAATAACGGGGGTTAATAACCGCCGCAAATTAATTACGGGGGTTGTAACCGCCGCAAAATAACCCTCGCAAATTAATTATGGAGGTCGAAAAAAAATCGCCTCAAAATGTTTGTGACGGCTCATATTTTGGGGATTTTGGAAACCGCTGAAATTATATTTTGCAGGATTTTAAAACCCCTACAAACCGTAAAATTAACCCCCGTAATTTGATCAGTTTTTTGTAGTGACTCTTCCTAACTCCCACAAGGTCAAAGTTACTCATTCAGGATCTGTTTCTCTCCTTCATAATTTAACTCTATAAAATACTTCATATATTCCATCTTTTAGGTTCAATCTAATTTCTATTCATAAGTTGTGTAAATAACTTCAGAAATTTATTCTTTTCTCCCTTAAGACTTGTTTCATGTTACAGGATCCTTCACTGAATAGCCTTGAGGTGCTTGGTAGAGAGTAAGAAGATCTATATATTCTCAAATTAAGTCATCTAAAAGTTTCTACAAAGAGCTTATCTAGTTTTAATTATCAGTCTTTTCTTTTTTAGTTTTTTGGGAGATAAATTTTCTTCTTGTTCAAATTATTTAATTTCAATATAAAGGAAAACTATTGCACTATTGGTTAAGGTATATGTCAAAAAATAATATGAATAAAGTTTTTTCAAATTTTGCATCTTGTTCAAATTTTTCTTCTCCTTGTGTTAATTGTCTCATGTTAAGACAATCTGAGCTATCTTTTTCTTCTATTTCAACTAAATCTATTTTGGATATAATACATATGGGTATTTGGGGACCTTACAAATCTACTACACATGATGATTCTAAATACTTTCTTACAATTGTTGATGAGTTTAGTATAGCTACTTGGACACATCTTTTGAGTACTAAGTGTAATGCTTTGTTCATCCTTCAATTTTTTCTTTCCATGGTAGAAAGACAGCTCAATTCTAAAGTTAAAATAATAAAAACTGATAATACTTTTGAGTTAGAAATGAAAAATTACAATCTGATTTGTTTCTTTTTAAGGGAATAGAATGAAGTAGTGGAGAGAAAACATAAGCATTTATTGAAAATATCAAGAGTTTTTTTATTTCAATCTCGGCTTCCTGTTAGTTATCGAGGGAAGTGTCTTTTAACTACAATGTATCTCATAAATAAATTTTTCTCAAGTGTTTAGAATTCAAAAACTCCTTTTAAAGTTTTATTCAAGAATAAACCATCCCATGATCATCTAAAGTATTTTGGGTGCTTATGTTTTATATCTACTCTATCTATAAATAGAACTAAATGTGCTTTTACAACACCTTGTTTTATTATAGGATATCTCTATGAAAGATGGGATTTAAAGTATTAATTTGCAAATCAAGAAATTTACAATTTCTAGAAATGCTAATTTTCATGAAGAATATTTTCCTTTTATGTCACAAATTACCTTTCCTAGTATATTTTCTTTCGATGTGTTGGATTCTTCTACTTCTCTACCACAATCTCTCCTTCCTTCATTATATTACTATACTGATTATGAATATACTCCTCATCTAATAGTTTTATGCACTACTATGCATTAATTTTTATCAAATTTCTGTGATGTGCAACCCACTAACTCTACATCTTATATGACTCCAAGTTCTCCTAAATTACTTTTGTTCAAACTATACTAAGAAAATCTTCTATGACTTATAAGAAGTCTGATTATTTGAAAGATTATAATTGTAATGCTTTTCACCTTACAGATGTGATTACTATCTATTTTCTCAGTCCTGTTACTTCTAGTTTCTTGTCTTTTAATGCTTTATTTTCTAATAATCAGGTCATGCTTAACTTTATTACTAGTATATAAGAATTTGTTAATTATATTCAAGCAACACATCATCTAGGTTGGCAAGAGGTCATGAATAAAGAACTTTCAGCTTTACAGTTAAACAACACATGAGACGTTATTATTTTTCTTGTTGAAAAGAAAGCACTTTTTAAAATGAATCTGTAAAGTCAAATAAAACTCTGATGAACTCATTGAAAGACTAAAGGCTCGATTGGTCATTAGAGATGATGTGCCAAGAGAAGGTATTGATTTAATAAAACTCTCTCCAATAGTCAATATGATTACTGTTTTGTGGAGAAATTTTGACTTTTGAAAGAGAGTCGCCACTTAATTTTGAAAAGAAATTAAGAAACCTTTATAAAAGTTACTTCAAACGATTCAAAACAGGAAAATCATTTTAAGTTAGAGATTCTAGATAAGCGGTTCCTATTAACGTTTTAGGAAGGTATTAGGAACCTAAAACGTCCACTAACTTGCGATTATCCGGACTGTTTAAAAATCGTCTTTTGATTAACTTTGAAAAGATTAATTTGTTGAAATAGTGATTTCATTTTTTTTCAAAAAAAAAAAGACTTGTGTAAAATAGATTTAGGCGACTTAGTAGGGATTTTAACTTAATCTAAACAAAACTAATAAACAAATAAACACATAAAAGGGGAAGGGAGGAGAAAGTAAAGTATTTAGGCCATTGGGCCCAAATCAACGAGACCTGTCCTAGTCTAGTTGGGCTTCCGACCCATTTCACCTGTCCTAAACTATTTTTCGAGTCTTGCTCCACCTATATTAAATACAACTTTGGCTTCGAGGCCGAAATGAATGAATGAATAAATGACTAAATGAATAAATAAAAAGAAGACAATAATAAAAATTGAGACTTGAAAAGTCTCAATTTTTATTATTGTCTT
>NC_061116.1:182730655-182865791 GCF_002878395.1 Capsicum annuum
TCTTGCTCCACCTATATTAAATACAACTTTGGCTTCGAGGCCGAAATGAATGAATGAATAAATGACTAAATGAATAAATAAAAAGAAGACAATAATAAAAATTGAGACTTTTCAAGTCTCTTAGTGACCTCATCAATGGGTTTTGACCCATTTTCCTTCTTCGTCTATCTTCTAGCACCCGCACGCCATGTAGTGGACCTTGGGTTTAAACTTCGAACTTGACTCAAAGGGGTGAGCCTCATTTACCCATTATGAAATGCAAGAGGAGAGGAGTCCATTTGGACTTGAGACATTTTTTGCATGCAAAGAAAAGATAAAAAAATTAATATACGTTCAAGGCATAAAAGTGACATATTTCAAAGCAACAGAAAATATCAAGAACCAATTTTTAAATGACAATGATAAGCACATTTGCACAAAAATGAGAGTCAACAAATAAAATGCAAAGCAGAGACACCCACTTACATGTCTCATGATTTATGTTCATACAAGAATGAATAAAGGTAAAAGGAAGAAGGTCATATTCAATGAATTAATACAAGAAACAAACAACGTAACCTTGCGAAAGTAAAGGGAAGAGGCAACAAGGAAAATACTCATGACTTCTAAAATTGAACAAACATAGATACTAATCCATATAACAAAAGAAAATAAAGCTCAACTTTTCAAGCAAGAGAATCCTAAATTTCAATTAAGGCTACATTAACGAAAATTCATACATCTAAATCACAATCAACATTTTATGAAAAAACGCGTAACGACCTATGGTTTATATTTTTTAAGACATCGTTGATTCTCTTTTGACATTATGAATAAACGAGAGACATGAATCAAGTCTTTACACACACAAAGAGCACATATAACAATCTGGAGTAAGAAAATAAGAATAAAAGTTTAGCATTTCTAAAAGTGAAATATCGTTTCACAATCATACTATGCATGAGTCAAAAATATCCAAATAATTTTTTTAGCCGCGAAAGTTCGAACTTTCTTATCATTTAGAAAAGACAACATGCGAACAAAAAGGAATAAACATCTTGGATGAAAAATAAAGCTAGCACTTCATATCTTATATGAGGGTTTTGAAATTCATCAAAATAATTAGTAATCAAATGACAAATTCTTGACTTAACTAATTACTATTTTTATTAAGGCCCAACAAATAATAATAACTATTTTTCCAACATAAAATAAACAACTTTACATGCTAAAAAAAATATATCTACCAACAATAAGTTTAAACAAGACATGGGTATTGTTTTTCAAGTAAAGATCTAAACTTTATCCAAAATAATCAAAGAATAAAGTAAAAAAAAAAAGGGAAACAATCAGTATTATCTATTATTTTCAACATAAAGGAAACAAATTTACATGCTAAAAACAAATATATCTACCAACAATGAGTTTAAACAAGACATGGGTATGACTTTTCAATTAAGATCTAAACTTTATCCAAAATAATCAAAGAATAAGGCGAAAAGGCAAAACATTCAACATTAACTATTCTTTTAAACATAAAGAAAATAACTTTACATACTAAAAACAAATATATCCAACAACAATGAGTTTAAACAAAGCATAAATACATCTTTTAAGCAAAGATTGAAACTTTATCCAAAATAATCAAAGAATAAAGTCAAAAAAGGCACATACAACTATTGCTAGCTCATTTTTATATCATGAACATGAAAATAATTAGAATATCAATACCACAACGTCCTAGGGCCTTCAAGGCCATCTACAGCATACAATCCCAGCAAATAAAATTATATTTACGAACTACGAAAAAGAAAAAAGATGAAGAAGAAAACAAAAATAAAAACTAAAATAAAAAAAAAGGTGTGTTTACCTTTTGAGGGGCAGCAAAACGAGACTACGAGCTTCGTCGGAATCAACTACCACCGAAAAACGTCGCCGGCAACTCAAAAATTCTGATTAGCCGACCAACTCTATGAAACAAAAATTTTTACTAAATAAAAATAACTATTTTGCTCAAAAGGATTTTTTCACCTTTCTAACCTCTTTTTTTTTTCTTCCTTTTCTCCTTCTCTCTCTACCAAAGTAGTGGTAGTATTTATAGGAGAGAATGGGGTATTTTTTTTTCCTTTTCCACCAATGTGGGAGAAAAGTATTTATAGAAAAGGATAGAGATTTATTTCTTGTCATCTACCAATGTGGGAGAAAAAACATTTAGGGGGGTTTTTGAAACGTAAAAATTAAAGATAAGGTGAGGTGGAAGATAATGTGGCGGGGAAATAGTACAATGTAGTATAATCTTTGAATTTTAAAATTGGAAAAGGACAAAGTTGGGGGGAATAGTACAATTTAAATTTATTTTTTGGTAGGAATTGGGTAAAAATTATGAGAGTTCCTGAGAATTTTGGGGTTATTTAAAATATAACCCCAATTGGAATTTAAAATTTAGCCATATTTATTTATTTTGACCAAATTAAAAATTAATTGACGAATTGCATTGCAATTATGACCAATTTTCAATTATGGTCAAATCTAATAGATTGACTAAATTAATTTAAAATTCGATATGAATTAATACCTTTTTTTTTTCCCGAGCTTCTTGATTTAATAAAATGAATGCATATTTATCCAAATAAATTATTTTTGAGAATAAATTATATTTAAATTAAGATTTTAATCATTTGAATTTATTTTTAAGATAAGTCTTACTTAAATCTGATATTTTATAAAATAAATATTTAAGTACCAAATTATATAATCTCGTATAACTGAACACGATAGTATATAATCGCTATTTAAAATGACAAAATCACGTACGAAAAATATTTTAAGTTTTTTTTTTATTTGAATGAAATAATTATTTTGGTTTATTAAAAACTGAAGAACCTCAAGATTAAATTTAGTCGTGGAGGGAAAAAATTAGGTGTCAACAGCTGCCCCCTCCCTTTAGGTATGGTGGATGTAAGTAACCCTGGGAAAAGGGAGGTTGACGTTCCTAAGTTTTGTCCGACCATAGATTCGAATCTGAAAGAGGTTGATTTTCGCACGAGTTTCATAGAGTCATGGCCGGACCTCGGTATTAGGTTTCCTACATATCTCAGGTTACATGAGAATTCAAGACACTTGTAGTTCATAGAGCTTGATTTAAAGCATGATTTTTAAAAAAATCACAAGTTATCTCATTTTTAGAGTGTTTGATAAAATTGAGAAACTGGGGAATAAAGGGATTAGGAGGGAGGTTGGAATGCAGTCGAGTTTTCTACATAGATCCCAGCCTACATATCCCCAAGATTTCAGGGAATCAGACTGCTTGTAGTTTGACTCAATCGGTAGAAAAGATAGTCTTTTATTTGAGACCATCTTTGGCTCGGAATGAGTGACAAGTTTATCGAGTTGTAGAAAAGAGGATTGTAACCTCTTAACCATGAATGTGAGATCCTTCACATCCATGGTCAAGAACTTACCTGGACATAATTTCCAAAACTCTAAGTATGTTGCCACCCGAATTTGAAAAAAAAAAAAAAGGTTACCCTCAGCATGAGTTTAAAAATATCTCGAAGGTGAAGCTGAAACTAGAATATCCTGAAATACCTACATGCCTTCTAACAGGGGTGTAGTTGGATGGTGGTGGTGATCATCGTCCCTCTTTAGACTATGTCCCGTTTTGCTGCTAAGAAAGAGTTCCACGATGTGCTGCATCCTACCTAAAGTTGTCTGCACCTGTGATTTTTATTTGAGATTTTCATCCTCTAGGATGCTCTCGACAATGCTTCAAGCAAAAAGTGTTAGTACTAAACATAATTCACGAAAGAGGTATGTAGTCTTTTACCATATCTCCATGTGAGTTGTGGCCTGAAAAGTGGAATCATCTCTTCATGTGCCTGTTTGATGGGAAATAACTGGCAATAACAGACATAACAACCTCTTTGGTTGTTGTATAATTAACTCATCTGTCGAGCGAATATGTTTTCAAAGTGGGGTGGCCCTTTTGGTTACCTATATCACTTGTTGTATGTGGCATGATAACCTCTCCGGTTGTAGCCGATGATCGATTTATAAATTTTCCCTAAATTGTCAATCTTCAGATGATTATGCGCATTATTTGATGTTATATACGAGGCAACTTACAGGTATCCTTTGAATTCTAGCTTTTAGGTAATCCTGCACATCATCCAACTTTGTATAAGAGATGACTTATAGATATCCCTCCAATCACTAGCTTTCAGGTGTTCTTGCACATCATCCGACCTTGGATACAATATGAATTATAGATAATCCCTCAAATTGATCATCTTTGGGTAATCCTGCACATAATCGATCTTGGATATGACGTGGCTTATAGAGAACCCTTGGACGTATCAATTTGACAATCTTGCATATCCTCCAGTAAGGATTTAGTTGCGACTTATGGATAACCTTTGAACTATCAATTTTTGGGCGATCTTGCACACTATCCTGTTAGGATGTTATTGTGGCTTACGGATGATCTACAGGCTATCAACTCATAGATGATCTTGCACACTATCCTATTTTAAATAATATGACTTATAGATGACCTTCAAATTGTCAATTGCTAGGAAATCTTATATATCATTCATTCTTAGATAGCGACCTGAAGGTGTCCCTTCAAATCGTGTGCTCTTAATGTATTCAGACGCTGATTCATAAAAAGATGATGATATCCTCGATGCCAGCGTTGTGTCTTGCGTGTCAACAAATATATTGAATGCTGATGATATCCTCGACGCCAGCGTTGTGTCTAGCATGTCGACAGATATATTGGATGCTGATGATATCCTCTATACCAGTGTTGTGTCTAGCGTGTCAATAGATATATCGGATACTGATGATATCCTCGACGCCAGCGTTGTGTCTAGCGTGTCGACAGATATATTGGATGTTGATGATATCCTCGACACCAGCATTGTGTCTAGCATATCAATAGATATATTGGATGCTGATGATATCCTCAACGCCAGCGTTGTGTCTAGCGTGTCGACAGATATATTAGATGCTGATGATATCCTCTACTCCTGCGTTGTGTCTAGCATGTCGATAGATCTATTGGATGCTGATGATATCCTCTATGCCAGCGTTGTGTCTAGCGTGTCGACAGATATATTGGATGTTGATGATATCCTCGATGTCAGCGTTGTGTCTAGCGTGTCGATAGATATATTAAATGTTGATGATATCCTCGATGCCAGCGTTGTATCTAACGTATCGATAGATATATTGGATGCTGATGATATCCTCGATGCCAGCGTTGTGTCTAGCGTGTTGACAGATATATTGGATGCTGATGATATCATCTACGCCAGATTTGTGTCTAGCGTGTCGACAGATATATTGGATGCTGATGATATCCTCGACGCCAGCATTGTGTCTAATGTGTCGACAGATATATTGGATGCTGATGATATCCTCGACGCCAGCGTTGTGTCTAGCATGTCGATAAATATATTGGATGTTGATGATATCCTTGATGCCAGCGTTGTGTCTAGTGTGTCGATAGATATATTGGATGCTGATGATATCCTTTACGCCAGCATTGTGTCTAGCGCGTCAACAGATATGTAATGGCCTTTGCGGCAATGATATGTGATGGCCTTTGCGGCAATGATATGCAATGGCCATTATGGCAGTGATGAAATAATTTTACCTGGCTTCATTTGTCAGTGTCCTGCTTTCTACATGTACCTGTACTCAAGGTAGACGATTAGTAGACACAAAGTCGCTTTTACTAGCAACTATTTTTAGGAAACTTCTAAATACGATACGTGTAAAGAAGACAAAGTGCTTTTGTTTGTCGCCTACGATCTCAAGAAATGAGATGGACAAATCAAAAAGACCTCAATAAATGGGCATTAAACCTATTTTTAGGGCTGCCCTAAAATACCATTCTTGGGCATTAATGATCTGTTGTGGCTTTCAATTTGCTCGGGAATTTTTTAAAAAGTCTCTCATTTTGCGTATTGATCCCTGTATCCACAGAAAAATGATTAGTTGAATGAAATTACTCCATGTTGACCTTCTTCGATCCTTGATTTGATCCTTGCCATCTCTTAGGCATTCCACCATATTGAGACTTCCACCCTGACACTCTATCCCAAATGATGTCTAGGCAAGTACTAAGTAAGTGAGTCGTAAGATTTTTGAAAATAGTCTTAAATTTTTGAAAATAATTTTGAAAACTTCTGTAAAATTTTAGAAAATTTCTGCCAGTCATGTCATGTACTAGCTCAATGAACGTCTTCCTCGCGGTTCTGACTATATCCAATGGATGATTTCCAAAACTCATGGTTATTGTTGGAGGGTTTCTTCAAGTAGTTCTATCATAGCCAAAAATTGAGTCTACCCAGACTTTGTTACAGTTGATGGTTTCCAAAGCTTTAACCTCTAGTGCTGGGGAATTTGGAATATGTTCCGACATTTGGTGGAAATTTTGAGGTCTTCCTCAAAATTTTTGCCCCAGTTTAAACTTGTTTGAGATAATACCAATCTGAGTGGATCTGAAGTCTTTGCTGATCTTCATTCTCTTTGTTGCATGTCGATCTTCTCTTGTGAATTTTTGAGATTCCTTCTCGAAAATTCTTCCCCAGTTTCCATTTCCTAAGGTTGTATGACCGAGCCGTTGGGGCATCTACGTATCCCGTGGAAGTAGGAATCAGGTCAAACGTAGTTCAAGCCTACGCTAGGGATATATATAGAAAAATCTAATGGGTTGACCGAAGCCGACATAGTCCATCTGCGTATCCTTTTTGTTGGGAATTCAGGTCATCACGTAGTTCATACATAAAGACAAACGATAAATTATCCTAAGGGGTTGACCGAAGCCGACATAGGCCGCCTACGTATCCCTTTCTTGGAAATTTAAGTCAAACATAGTTTGTACATAAAGGGAAAGGATTCTAGGAAGTTACACACTAGCAAACAACATTATTGCAAAGGTGATTACAAACAAACTAAGAACACACAAAAACTAGAACATCATTCAAACATAATATCTCTTTACCGCATCAAAATTGATTGGTTTGGTCCACTCTGTGCCATACATCTCAGACAAAATCAGAGCTCCTCCAGATAGCACCTTGCGAACTATGTATGGCCCTTGTCAGTTTGGAGAGAACTTGCCTTTGTACTCCTCTTGGTGAGGGAATATTTTTTTGAGAACCAGTTGCCCCACTTCAAATGCTCGAGTTCTTACCTTCTTGTTAAAGGCACGAACCATCCTGTGTTGATACAGCTGACCATGGCATACAGCAACCATTCTCTTTTCATCAATTAACATGAATTGTTCATAGCGAGCACGGACCCATTCTTCGTTACTCAGTCCAGCTTCCTGAATAATCCTTAGGGAAGGTATTTCAACCTCAGCGGGTATCACAGCTTCATTCTCGTAAACTAGTAAATACAGAGTTGCTCCTGTGGAGGTTCAAACTGTTTTTCGATACCCTAACAAGGCGTAAGGTAACATCTCGTGCCATGATCTATTATTTTTTACCATCTTTCTCAAGATCTTCTTGATATTCTTGTTAGCAACTTCGACGGCTCCATTCATTTAGGGACTGTACGATGTGGAGTTGTGGTGCACAATCTTGAACTGATCACAAATTTCTTTCATCAAGTGACTATTCAGGTTTGCCCCATTACCAGTAATAATCAATTCCGGCACTCCAAATTAGCAAATCAAGTTATTCCTAATGAAATCTGCAACCACTTTGTTAGTGACAGCTCTGTACAAAGCAGCTTTGACCCACTTAGTGAAATAATCAATGGCAACGGAAATAAATCTATGCTCATTCGACGCTAATGGCTCTATTGGTCCGATGACATCCATGCCCCAAGCTACGAAAGGCCAAGGAGAATTCATTGCGTAAAGCTTGTGTGGAGGCATTTAAATCAGATCTTCGTGTATTTGATATTTTGGACATCTCTGCACAAACTTACTACAATCATTTTCCATAGTCATCCAGAAGTAACCGGTTCTCAGGATCTTTCTGGCAAGGACAAACCCATTCATGTGGGGCCCACAAACTCCAGCGTGTACCTCGTTTATCAACTTATTGGCTTCCGCCGCATCGACGCATCGTAGGAATCCCAAATCAGGAGTCCACCTAAAAAGAATTTCTCCACTTGAAAAGTAATTCTTTGCCAAACACCGGATTGTCTTCTTTTGGTTGTTACTAGCCTCTTCAGGATATATTCCAGATTCCAAATACCTCTTAATGCCATAGTACCAAGGCCTTCCATCAGGCTCCTCTTCCACGTGTATGCAATGCGCGGGTTGCTCCTTCAGGCTTATTTCCAAAGGATCGATGTAACTGTGATTTGGGTGCTGAATCATGGAAGATATCATGGCCAAAGCGTCAGAAAACTCGTTTTGTGTCTGTAGGATATGTCTGAAATCAACATCCTTGAATCTTCTGTATAATTCTTGCACCAGCTCCACATAAGGAGTAATCTTGGAGTTTTTTACCGCCCATTCTCCCCGTACCTGGTGAATCAGCAAATCTGAATCTCCGATGGCTAGCAATTCACGAACACCCATATTAAGTGCCAATTTGAGCCCCATGATGCAAGCTTCATATTCAGTCAAGTTGTTGGTGCATGGAAAACGTAACTTAGCAGTTATTGAATAATGCTGGCCCATTTTGAACACCAAAACTGCTCCAATTCCTGAACCTTTGAAGTTGACCGCCCCATCAAAAAATAGCCACCATCCGGGGTAGATTTCTGTGATATCTTTTCCTATGAACAAAACTTCCTCGTCTGGAAAGTATGTCCGAAGTGGCTCTTATTCCTCATCAACTGGGTTTTCAACCAAATGATCTACTAAGGCTTGCCCCTTGATTGCTTTTTGGGTTACATACACAATGTCAAACTCACTCAGCAACATTTGCCAATTAGCTAGCTTTTCTATAGGCATGGCCTTCTGGAATATATACTTTAATGGATCCATTCTCGAGATGAGGTAAGTTGTGTAGGACGATAAATAATGCCTCAACTTTTGTGCTGTTCAAGTCAAAGCACAACATGTCTTTTCTATAAGAGTGTAACGGGCTTCATATGGTGTGAACTTTTTAATCAAGTAGTAAATGGCTTTCTCTTTCCTGCCGATCTCATCATGTTGCCCAAGGATGCATCCAAAAGCATTTTCTGAGACTGACAGGTAAAGCAATAATGGAATTCCTTCTCTCGGTGGGACCAAAACCGGTGGTGTAGACAAGCATTCCTTGATGCGATCAAAAGCTCTCTGATATTCTTCTGTCCACTCATTCAGTGCATTTTTCTTCAACATCTTGAGAATTGGCTCGCATATGATCGTTGATTGAGCGATGAATCTGCTAATGTAATTCAGATGACCCAGGAAACTCATAACTTCTTTCTTGGTCCTCGGCGGTGGCAAGTCTTGAATTGTCTTGATTTTGGATGGGTCTAGCTCGATCCTCCTTCTGCTGACTATGAACCCCAGCAACTTTCCTGATGGCACACCAAAAGCACACTTAGCAGGATTTAACTTCAAATTGTACCTTCTTAATCTATTAAAGAATTTCTCCAGATGAGTTAAATGATTCGAACTCTCGCAAGATTTGATAATTACATCATCCATGTACACCTCAATCTCCTTATGGATCATATCATGGAAAATCACCGTCATGGCCCTCATATATGTCGTACCTGTGTTCTTGAGACCAAACGGCATTACCCTGTAATGATAAACACCACAGGGTGTAATAAAAACCATTTTTTCTGCATCTTCCTCATCCATCAATATCTGATGATAGCCGGCGAAACAATCAACGAATGACTGTATTTTATGTTTCGCACAGTTATCAATAAGAATGTGGATGTTGGGCAAAGAAAAATTATCTTTAGGACTGGCTCTGTTCAAGTCTCTATAGTCAACACAAATTCGAATCTTGTCGTCCTTCTTTGACACAGGGACGATGTTGGCCAACCATGTCGGATATTTTATAACCTCGACAACCTTAGACTGGATTTGTTTTGTCACTTCTTCCTTGATCTTTAGACGTAAATCTGGCTTGAATTTTCTTAATTTTTGCTAGACTGGATTAAACTCAGAATTTATCAGCAATTTATATGACACAATGTTGGTGCTCAACCTTGGCATATCATCATAGGACCAAGCAAACACATCGACATACTCCCACAACAGGTGGATGAGCTATTCCCTTTGTGGCGCCATGAGGTGGACACTGGTACTAGTCTCTTTGATTTCATCATGATCTCCCAAGTTGACTGTTTTAGTTTCTTCCAGATTGGGTTTTTCGCGATTCTCAAATTCCTTCATATCTTCAACTAACTGTTCCTCGTCATCGTCCTTCCAACCATCATCGTCCCCTTCATTTTGTTCGTTCAGGCTTTGACATGACACAACATTGACAGGTTTTAAGCTATTATTACTGTCATGGATAAATAAACTAAGTTAGATGATAAGAAAATAACAAAACATATGACTAGGAGCATTTTAGAACTAATATAGTTTTTCAAATAAATGAAGGCCTTTTCATTGAAATTTGAGAAATAATTACAACACCATGGCTTGTGATTTGCACAAATACAAGCCCCCGCCTTTTTTGAAAGTAGTAAGATACGAAAATAAAGTTTTGAGATATAAAAGGTGGATCGCGGGGCCTCCTCCGAATCATCACTGATTTCAAAACTATTAGGAATTGCCCTTTCATCTACCACGATGGGCGACGGGTTATGAGTGGAGTGGAGGTTCAATTTTGCAAAGCCTCCCCTGGCGCAATCTGCTTCACCCTGCTGGACTCTGGGAGATTCTGGTACAGCATTGCATTCTTCAAACAAATCTTCTATCCCATCCAAAAGACCATCATCATCTGACATCTCTCGTACGGGAAATGACTGGAACAGGAGTGGCAAGGGCCTAAACAGACTCTTTTCTGGCTCATCCTCAACCCTATCTTTTCTGGTAGGCTGATACCCTAACCCATGCTTAGAGCTTCTCTCTGGGATCACAATAGGCTCGATAATTCCTTATAAATTCTTGCCCAAGCCTCGACCAGGTTCGAACCCATTTCTTAATATCACAGTTGCAATCATTTTGTAGACAGAAGGCATTGATATTTTGGGTGTCGAATCTTTTTCTGCAGTGTTTACAATTTCCACTATATAGAAACTGCTACCTTGACGGTCCGCTCGACTTCCTTCTCCTTGAATGACTACTTCATGATCTTTCCAAATGAACTTCAATAATTAATGAAGGGGTGATGAAATTGCCTTTGCCCCGTGTATACATGGTCTTCCCAAAAGCAGGTTGTAGCTAGGATGGATATCCATAACATGAAACTTAGTCTTAAACTCAGCAGGCCCCATTTGGATGTGCAAATCAATCTCTCCAATGGTATCTCTCTGCCCTCCATCGAATGCTCTCACATTTACGTGGCTTTGATAAATTTTCCCCAAATCATAGCCCATTTGGACCAACGTGGAGAGGGGATAAATATTCACACCAGATCCATCGTCTATTGATACCTGATTAATTGTACAATCTTGATAAATAACGTGACATGCATGGATTTGTTGTGCATTGCTCCTTCAAACGGTAACTCTTCATCACTAAATGATATGCGATGGTTCCCCAAAATGTTCCCTATCATCGCAGCCAAATTCTCAACGCTCATTTTTGCGGGAACATACGCTTCCTCCAAGACCTTCGACAGAGCCTGTCGGTGGTGTTGCGAGCTCAATAATAGTGCCAAGACAGAGATTTGGGCTGGTGTTTTCTCCAAGTATTTGACAATTGAGTAATCCTTTGGTTGCATACGCCTCCAAAATTCCTCAGCCTCTCCTTCAATGATTGGCCTTTTCTGTGAATCTTTCTTATTGGTCAATTCCTCGAGATGTAACATCGTCCTGATCGAGTCATCCCCTGGGCAACGGCGGTTTGCACAATAAATTCCTTCATTGAAGGGGGAGCGTACACTTGAGTCGGTGCTGTCATCACTATAAATGAGGATTTCTCGCTGATACTTAAGGCAGCCACAACTTTCTCTATCTTTCCTACCTCTTCCGCCCTTTTGTACTTTTCAAAGTTCACCTGGATAATGGTCTTGCCAGATGCCCATTCGCCTTCTATTTCAATTATGTTAACTGTAGATCCCCCATGGTTGGGCAGTGGGTTACTGCTAACATTTGGAGTAGGTGCCTGGAGCGTGATGACCTTTTAATTAATCAGATCTTGGATTCTGTGTTTCAAGATAAGACAGTCCTAGGTATTATGCCCTGCTGCCCCTGAATGATAGGCACAATGTTGATCAGGGTAATAAAATCGGGAGTTAAGATTGATAGGCTTTGGCTGTACTGGTTGCAAATGACCAGTATTCTTCAATCTTTCAAACAATTGGTGCGACTTTCAGCTAGTGGGGTAAAGTTTCGGGGAGGTTTCTTTTCGTGGTTTGGACGCTGGGGGTTATACGGGCTTAGGTTTGTAGGAGGGGGTACTAGGTGGTAATTTAGAGGTGTTTGGAAATTTGTTCGGCTATTTGGGGGAGTAGTTTGGAAATGAGACTGATAATTTGGAGGTGGAACTGGGTATTGGGGAAAGACATTTAGCTGTGGAGCTTGGTATGATGGTGGGATTTTTGGGAGTGGATTTTGGTATTGGGGGTGGACGTAGAATGGGTGCGGAAGGTTAGGTGATGCTGGGGAAGATAAAACATTTCTAGAGTTGAACCACTGTTTCAATTTTGTAACAGAATTGGCAAAGACCCCACCTACCTCTTCCTTCTTCTTCTTAGAAAATATGGCAGTTCTAGATGATGTCGGGGTTTTGGCAATTTTTCCTATCCGAATACCTTCCTCTAATGATTCTCCTATTTTTACCAAATCTGCAAAGGTCGCTCTGACAGCAGACACCATCCTGGTATAATATTCTCCTTCTTGAGCACGAGAGAACACGGATACCATTTCCTCCTCGGACATGGGAGGCTGCACTTTGAAAGCTTCTTTCCTCCAATGAAAAGAATAATCTCGAAAACTCTCAACGCTCTTTTGTTTAATCCGATCTAGTGAACACCGATAAGGACTATTTCAATGTTGAATGCGAACCGGTCAAGGAAACTCTTGGCCAATGTCTTCCAACCAGTCCACCTTTTCGGCTCCTGAGACATGAACCACTCCAAGGCTTCACCATTCAAACTTCGACTAAATAGGCGCATTAATAATGCCTTATTTTTTCCTATCCCTACTAGTTGCTCGCAGTACCTTCTTAGATGGGCCATTGGATTTTCGGTACCGTCAAACATCTCAAACTTAGGGACCTTGTATCCTTCTGGTAGGTCTACTCCTGGATGAACACACAAATCGTCATACCCCAAACCGTCGTGGTCCTTGGCCCCGTGAGACTCTTTGATCCTCATGATCTCTTCTTGCATGGCTAGTAAGTTCCTTTCATGCTGGGCTCTTCATTCCTTATCTTTCTCCTCATAATGGCCCATCTCGGGGTTAAGAAGGGGTTCATAAATATCAGGGGATATGATGGCTTGAGGGAGGTTTGAAAGGAAGGCTTGATTTTGCAGATGGAGGGAATTTGGTTGGTAAGTGGGGAGAATGTTTTGGAAATTAGGAAGGTTATGTGGGCCTTGTAAGTAGTTTGGCGGAATATGAGAGGGATTTTGCGGATTTGGAAATAAATTTGGTGGATTCGAAGGTAGGTTTGCCGTATTTTGTGGATTTGGGAGTAAATCTTGTGGATTTGGGAATGCGTTTTGTTGATTTGAGAATGTGTTTTGAGGATTTGATAATGGATTCAAAGATGGGTTCTGTGGGATTGCAGATGGATTTTGTAGATGGTAGGCGTCTGGATTATTTTCACGATTAGTCTTTTGGACAAATGGAGGAGCGGAGCTGGATGATACGTTGGTTGGTCCCCGAGAATAAAGGTACTGAGGGGAAAAATTTGGAGTGGAGTCCCGTGTCCTTCCGGAGTGGGAGCATTGACAGTGATGGCCAAGTTAGCCAAATCCCGAGTGTGATTTATTTCTTCCTGAAGTATTTCTAACTTTCTTGCAAGTTCCGTAACCATCTCATTCTGTTCCGCAATCACATTATCCCGGATAGTCAGTGCGCTTTCTTCGTCATTTCCCATCATTTTTTAATGATGGTCAGAGGATGGGATTTTGTGCGCTTTTGATCGGGTGAAGTGGGGATGTTCTACCAGCTTATATCAACATGGAGTAATTTCTATTATCTGTAAAGTAAAACAACTCAAAAGCAGATGTGTTAGTTTCCGTATGTGATAAGTAATGTAAAATATTTGACAGAAAATAACCATATAGAATTGTTTGAGTCCTAGACAAATTCATCCATAGGAGCATAGCGGATAAACTTGCCTTTGATCCAAAAAAACACCACAAGCACACAAAACATTATAATAATGTGTATCCTAACTGGGGTGACCCTTTTTGAGCCAAGGGTTCAGGCCTAACGATTTTTTAAGAAAGTATATGTTTCCCTAAAGTCAATCCATTATACCCCAACTTATATAGATACGAAATGGGCATAAATGCATACAAACGATAACAAAAGAGGGATACAATCTTTGGGGAAAAAGGGAAATAACATGAAAAAGGATAAGTTCCCGCGCATGGGAGAATAGAAAAACTAGCTACTAGAGGCTCTTTCGTCTGCCTTTGCCTTCTTAGCTTTGTCCACTTCTCATATAAGTGACATCCGTCGGCGCTCAAATTGTGCCTTAGATGCAACCTCCCAAATCGATCAATTTCTTGCTTAACTTGCTTCAATTCTTCTTATGAAAGTAAGCAAATCAAGTTTTTTCCCGACCCCCAAAGGACAATGGATTGAATTAGACAGGCATACATTTTCTTCAACACATAAATATGGTTCGTCTATAATTGACTCAGGGTCAATAGACGTAGGTCCAATATTCTAATGGGCCCAATACCCCGCTCGGGTATTGAGTCATCCTAGGCTCATGCCTAAAATAGGATTTTGGTTTCGTTCTATCCTAGGTATCTAGAGTGGGTTTGAACATTGGTTCTCAAGCGGACAACTTGAGTTTGAAAATACGAACAGCATCAGATGACTCACGTACTGATAAGCTGTTCGTATTTCCAACACATTTTGGAATTGAACAACAGGGGCCGAGACATCCACGAAACCCCAAAACAGTTTATAAGATGCAGGAATATGCCATGAGATGTGATAATTAAACTTTACATAATCGGAACACATAAACAGTTAATCAAAGATGAAATCAATCATTTGGTTAGAACCTAGTTGAAAATCCCCAGCAGATTCGTCATTTCTGTTTTGTGGAGAAATTTTGACTTTTGAAAGAGAGTCGCCACTTAATTTTAAAAAGGAATTAAAAAACTTTTATAAAAGTTACTTCAAACAATTCAAAACAGAAAAATCATTTTAAGTTAGAGATTCTAGATAAGCGGTTCCTATTAACGTTTTAGGAAGGTGTTCGCCACCTAAAACGTCCGCTAACTTGTGGTTATCCAGACTGTTTGAAAATCGTCTTTTGATTAACTTCGAAAAGATTAATTTGTTGAAATAGTGATTTCATTTTTTTTCAAAAAAAAGACTTGTGTAAAATAGATTTAGGCGACTTAGTAGGGATTTTAACTTAGTCTAAATAAAACTAATAAACAAATAAACACATAAAAGGGGAAGGGAGGAAGTAAAGGATTTAGGCCATTAGGCCCAAATCAACGAGATCTGTCCTAGTCTAGTTGGGCTTCCGACCCATTTCACCCGTCCTAAACTATTTTTCGAGTCTTTGGCTCGAGTTTTGCTCCACCTGTATTAAATACAACTTTGGCTTCGAAGCCGAAATGAATGAATAAATAAATGACTAAATGAATAAATAAAAAGAAGACACTAATAAAAATTGAGACTTTTCAAGTCTCTTAGTGACCTCATCAATGGGTTTTGACCCATTTTCCTTCTTCGTCTATCTTCTAGCACCCGCACTCCATGTAGTGCACCTTGGGTTTAAACTTTGAACTTGACTCAAAGGGGTGAGCCTCATTTACCCATTATGAAATGCAAGAGGAGAGGAGTCCATTTGGACTCGAGACATTTTTTGCATGCAAAGAAAAGATAAAGAAATTAATATACGTTCAAGGCATAAAAGTGACATATTTCAAAGCAACAGAAAATATCAAGAACCAATTTTTGAATGACAATGATAAGCACACTTATACAAGAATGAGAGTCAATAAATAAAATGCAAAGCAGAGACACCCACTTACATGTCTCATGATTTATGTTCATACAAGAATGAATAAAGGTAAAAGGAAGAAGGTCATATTCAATAAATTAATACAAGAAACAAACAACGTAACCTTGCAAAAGTAAAGGGATGAGGCAACAAGAAAAATACTCATGACTTCTAAAATTGAACAAACATAGATACTAAGTCATATAACAAAAGAAAATAAAGCTTAACTTTTCAAGCAAGAGAATCCTAAATCTCAATTAAGGCGACATTAACGAAAATTCATACATCTAAATCACAATCAATATTTTATGGAAAAACGTGTAACGACCTATGGTTTATATTTTCTAAGACATCGTTGATTCTCTTTTGACATTATGAATAAAAGAGAGACATGAATCAAGTCTTTACGCACACAAAGAGCACATATAACAATCTGGAGTAAGAAAATAAGAATAAAAGTTTAGCATTTCTAAAAGTGAAATATCGTTTCACAATCATACTATGCATGAGTCAAAAATATCCAAATAATTTTTTTTAGCCGCGAAAGTTCGAACTTTCTTATCATTTAGAAAAGACAACATGCGAACAAAAAGGAATAAACATCTTGGATGAAAAATAATGCTAGCACTTCATATCTTATATGAGGGTTTTGAAAACCATTAAAATAATTAGTAAGCAAATGACAAATTCTTGACTTAACTAATTACTATTTTTATTAAGGCCCAACAAATAATAATAACTATTTTTCCAAGATAAAATAAACAACTTTACATGCTAAAAAAATATATCTACCAACAATAAGTTTAAACAAGACATGGGTATTGTTTTTCAAGTAAAGATCTAAACTTTATCCAAAATAATCAAAGAATAAAGTTAAAAAAAAAAAAAAGGGAAACAATCAGTATTATCTATTATTTTCAACATAAAGGAAACAAATTTACATGCTAAAAACAAATATATCTACCAACAATGAGTTTAAACAAGACATGGGTATGACTTTTCAATTAAGATCTAAACTTTATCCAAAATAATCAAAGAATAAGGCGAAAAGGCAAAACATTCAACATTAACTATTCTTTTAAACATAAAGAAAATAACTTTACATACTAAAAACAAATATATCCAACAACAATGAGTTTAAACAAAGCATAAATACATCTTTTAAGCAAAGATTGAAACTTTATCCAAAATAATCAAAGAATAAAGTCAAAAAAGGCACATACAACTATTACTAGCTCATTTTTATATCATGAACATGAAAATAATTAGAATATCGATACCACAATGTCCTAGGGCCTTCAAGGTCATCTACAGCATACAATCCCAACAAATAAAATTATATCTACAAACTACGAAGAAGAAAAAAGATGAAGAAGAAAACAATAATAAAAACTAAAATTAAAAAAAGGTGTGTTTACCTTTTTGGGGGCAGCAAAACGAAACTACGAGCTTCGTTGGAATCAACCACCACCGAAAAACGTCGTCGGCAACTCAAAAATTTGATTAGCCGATCAACTTATGAAACAAAAATTTTTACTAAATAAAAATAACTATTTTTGCTCAAAAGAATTTTTTTTCACCTTTCTAGCCTTTTTTTTTTCTTCCTTCTGCCCCCCTCTCTCTACCAAAGTAGTGGTAGTATTTATAGGAGATAATGGGGTATTTTTTTTCCTTTTCCACCAATGTGGGAGAAAAGTATTTATAGAAAAGGATAGAGATTTATTTCTTGTCATCTACCAATGTGGGAGAAAAAACATTTAGGGGGCGTTTTGGAATGTAAAAATTAAAGATAAGGTGAGATGGAAGATAATGTGGGGGAAATAGTACAATGTAGTACAATCTTTGAATTTCAAAATTGAAAAAGGACAAAGTTGGAGGGAATAGTACAAATTGAATTTATTTTTTGGTGGGAATTGCGTAAAAGTTATGAGCGTTCTTGAGAATTTTGGGGTTATTTAAAATATAACCCAAATTGGAATTTAAAATTTAGCCATATTTATTTATTTTGACCAAATTAAAAATTAATTGACGAATTGCATTGCAATTATAACCAATTTTCAATTATGTTAAAATCTAATAGATTGAATTATTAGATTAAATTAAAATTCGATATGAATTAATACCTTTTTTTTTATCCCGAGCTTCTTGATTTAATAAAATGAATGCATATTTATCCAAATAAATTATTTTTGAGAACAAATTTTATTTAAATTAAGATTTTAATTATTTGAATTTATTTTCAAGATAAGCCTTACTTAAATTCGATATTTTGTAAAATAAATATTTAAGTAACAAATTATATAATCTCGTATAACTGAACACGATAGTATATAATCGCGACTTAAAATGACAAAATCACGTACGAAAAATATTTTAAGTTTTTTTTATTATTATATGAATGAAATAATTATTTTGGTTTATTAAAAGCTGAAGAAACTCAAGATTAAATTTAGTCGTGGAGAGTAAAAATTAGGTGTCAACAATTACTATTAGATGTATTTTAGCCATTGCATTAAAGAACAATTGAGGAGTTTTTCAGTTAGATGTTAATATGTTTTTCTTCATGGTGATCTTCATGAAAAATTTTATATGAAATTTCCACCAGAAATTCACTACCCTCTTCAAATTATGTTTATTCGCTGAAAAAAATTATCTATGGACTTAAACAAGCATCTAGATAATGGTATGCTAAGCTTACTTTCGCTCTCAATTCTAAGGGTTTCAATCACTCCTTCGATGATTATTCTCTCTATTTTAAGAAGTCTTGTGATTCTAACTCTATTGTAGCAGTGTATGTAGATGACATATTGTTGACATGCAATAATGAAGGTGAATTACTAGCTTTAAAGTTATTTTTAGACAAGAAGTTCAAAACAAGGATCTTGGTCCTTTGCATTTTTTTCTTGGCATGGAGGTTGTTCGAGAATCTACAGGTATACTTATTTCGCAAAGAAAATTTACACTATATTTATTGAAGAATTTGATACTCTTTATTTATCTTTTGTTTCTTCCCCTTTGGATCATAGTGTCAAACTACGGGATAATCAAGGAATTCCTATTCAAGTTCCTAATTTATACAGGGTAAACTCAATTATATAATGCGTACAAGGGCTGATTTGTCATTCACAGTGCAGCATTTGAGTCAGTTTATGCAGAATCCATGTGAACCGAAGATCTTTTGAAAACAATCTCCTTACCTCCTGAGGAAGTGGCAAGGCTTACGTATGCTTTACCAGTGCGCGGGCTCTACCCATTAAAAAATAGGCAACTACCTAAGACCTCTGAATTTGAGGGGTCTCATTTTTTTAGCAATAATAAATTATAGACTTTTATTAAAAACTTATTAAATATTTTATAGAAAAAAATAAACTTCTTATATAAAAGTAAGGAATTATTAGAAAAAAATTGATGTATTTAAAGTATTATGCCTCAAGAAAGATTAAAGAAATTAGTTATACTAATGGAAAAAATTTATTAGAAGAAATCAACTATAATATTAACCACTTTGCATCTCAAAATTTAAAATATAGACTTTATTAAAAAAAAATATTTTTAAAAAAAAATTAAGGTCTCCTTTGATTTTCTCCTTAGGCCACTGACATATTTGATCCGCTCTATGTTTTATCATCCCTAAATCTCACTTGTGTGATTTTAATGGATAAGTAGTTGTTGTATTCACTAGTATCTGGGTTTTTATAAAAAAAAAGAAAAGCAATAAAGGCCGCTAGATTTTACTAAGCAGAAAATAAAAAAAGAAGGGTGAGTTGGAGCATTCTTGTGTTTGGTAGGAAGGAAAATGTTTTTCATGAAAAATATTTTCCTGAAAAATATTTTCATGGAAAACAAGTTGTTTCTTACTTATTTTCTCATATTTGATTGGTGAGTGAAAAATATTTTCTAGTATTTAATTGGTGAAAAAAAGATTATTTTTCAGAAAATACATTTAGCGTTTAGCTAAAGAGTAGAAAATATTTTTTAGAAAATTAATTTTTGATCCCAGAAAATATTTTTTTAGGGTGTGTCTATATAGAGGAGAAAAATATTTTCTAGGAAATACGTTGTTTCTTACTTATATTCTTGTGTTCGTTACGCAAGTAGAAAAATATTTATATAAGTTTTTAATAAAATCCTTATTATAGGAGAATGTTTTCCTTACCTTTTGTAGAAAAAATAAGCTTCTTATATAAAAGTAAGGAATTATTAGAAAATGTTTAACAACTATTTTTTAAAAATATTCTTGTTTTGAAAAATGTTTTCCTTACTTTTTGAAGGGAAGACATTTTTCTTAAATTTGAGAAAAATAAGTTGATTGGAAAAACACTTTTCAAAATATTTAAGCCAATCAAATATGAGAAAGCTAAAAATATTTTCTAAAAAATGTTTTTCTTCATTCCAAACACACTCTCAATCTAACTTCATTAAGTTTTAAAATAAAAAAGAAATAGTATTATAATCATATCTTTATTTTTTGAAATGATATATAATAACAACTTGTGTTTGTCCTTCCTAAAAGATTATGAGCACAGTACTGATAATGAGTTACTCAATAATAAACAACAAAGGCAACAAGAAATGACTGAAAAAGCTTGATTTGATCATAAGTGGGAAGTTTATTAAAGTGTTGTATTAATATATATTGAGTTAAAAAAGGTAGTAAAAGGTGTGTCTTTTATGAGATTTTGGAGGCAATAACAGTGGTATTATTCACTAATATTAGCTCAAAAGAAGTGCAAATTTTAAAATTTGATGGGAGAAAGGCTGACATTAAATAATGAGCGCTTCTTTTTTTTTTTTGTTCTTTTTTTCTCTGTAATGAAAAAGGATTTTGGTACGGTGGAATTTTTTTTCATGAAACATATTCTTTTTACAAAAAGAACTACGAAAATTAGTAAGTTTTTTATTTATTTATTTTCTGTGTTCAATATATAAGAAAAAAATATTATTTTAAATAGCATAAGAGGTAGGGGTGTGTAAAAATCGAACCGACTGATAAACCGAACCTATAAAAATGTTATTGATTTATTGATATTGGGTTAACGATTTTTTTAGTGGTTTTATAAATAAAAATTATCGGGTTGTTGGTTCGGTTCATTTTTTTCTTATTGGGTTATTGGGTAAACCGATAATCCAATAAGAATATATATATATATATATATATATATATATATGACTTATTATATATTTGTCTTAATTTCTCTTTAATTTCTACAAATTAACAAACCTATTATTTCAATTATAAAAACTCTTAATTTCTCCTAACAACATTTAGTCCAAACTTGAAGATTCTTGTAAATTAAAACACATCATGTAGGATTTTTTGTTGCAACTAAGATTCGATTTATTTTTCATATTAGTTACTACTATTTCTATTTTATGAGTATTTCTTATCGGTTAAATCGAAAATCGAACAGTTAAGGACTAAAAGCCAATAAACCGAAAATCGATAAAAAAAAAATATCTTATTGATTTGATTATTAATTTAATATATTTAAAAATCAAAAATTAATAAACCAAATCAATAATATATAAAATTGAATCGAATCAACCGATGCACACCCCTAATAAGAGGCGCGGAGGGAGCTGTGGGGTGGGAATGAAGATGATAGTGTTTAGAGATGGATCATAATTTAAACTTCATTCAATCTTAAGCTTCTTTCGCATTAAATTCATTATATTTTAAAAATTGGAGATTCTTATTAGTCATACCACTCTCTCTATTTAAATTTATTTGTCAAACTGAGACTTGACATGAAATTTTAGAAAGTAAAGAAGATTTTAAATTTTGTGGTCTTTAACTTAAAATATATAAAATGTATAAAAATATATTATGATATTAAAGTTGCCACGTGAAAATCTAGAATAAAAGAGTTGTTTAAAAATAAAAGAGAAACATTCTTTTTTTATAAACGAAATGAAAAAAGAAAGTGAGACAAATAAATTAAAATAGAGAGGAATTTATTACTTTCTCCGTCCACCTTTTCTTGTTCATTTTTCTATCCTGAGATATCCAATAATATTTGTTCAGTTTATAAAATCAATGGATAATTTATCTATTCTTACTCTTATTATCCTTGGCATTAAATACGATTCATTATCTAATGCATTTTTCAAAGAATTAAATTTATTATATTCAAAAGGTAATATGCTAAAATTATCCTATTATTTACCGCCTCTTTTTCCTATATCAATAAAAAAGTGAACAAGTAAAGATAGACAGAAATAGTACAATTTTACTGATTTCTTTACACATAAATTTATGTCCCGCATTTAAAGTTATGGGTTCAATTGAGAGGATGGAAAAATATTGTAGGAGGATGCTCATATTAGGAGGAGGCGACAGTCTTATTTTCACAGACTTTTGAACGATGAGGGAGACAAATATTTCGTGTCGGGGGACTCGAAACACTCAGAGAGATGTTGCAATTACGATTATTGTAGGCGTATCAATATTGAGAAAGTCAAGGGTGCTATTTGTGGGATGCATAGGGGTCAGGAGACTACGCCAGATAATATTCAGTTGGATTTTTGAAAGAGCATTGGCGTGACGAGTATGAAGTGGCTGGCAAGGTTGTTTAACATTATTTTTTAGGGTGGTGAAGATGCCCAAAGTTTGGAGATGGAGTACGATGATTTCATTATATAAGAACAAGGGGGATATTCAGAGTTACGACACCTATAGGTGTATCAAGTTGTTGAGTCATACTATGAAGGTTTGGAAAAAGATGGTAGAGTTGTGGCTGAGGAGGATCATGACTATTTTCGAGAATTAGTTTGGTTTTATGTCAGATAGCTCGATTATTGAGGTCATTCAACTCGTAGGGAGATTAGTGGAGCAGGTTAAGGAGAGGAAGAAGGACTCGCATATAATTTTCATCGATCTCGAGAAGGCGTTTGATAAAGCTCCCAAAGAGATTTTGTGGAGGTGCTTGAAGGGTAGAGGTGTGTCCGTGGCATATACTAGGTCGGTTCAGGACATGTACGATGGAGTGAAGACTCGTGTGAGAATGGTAGGAGGAGATTCAAAACACTTATGTTTTGATAGGGTTGCACTAGGGATCGTCTCTTAGCTCATTTTTATTTGCCTTAGTAATAGATGTTTTGAAGCGATGTACTCAAGGAGAGGTGTCTTGCTGTATGTTATTTGTTGACAATGTTGTACTAATTGACGAGACACGAGAATGAGTCAATGATAAGTTGGAGGTTTGGCGACAGAACCTAGAGTCTAATGGGTTTAGGTTGAGAAGGATCAAGACAGAGTACTTGGAATATAAGTTCATTGATTAGACGCATGAGGTTGGCTTGGTGGTAGTAGAGCTCGATTATGATCAGGCCATTCAAAAGATGAATAATTTCAATTATTTTGGGTTTATCATTCAAGGTAATGGAGATATTGACAAGAATATCACGCACCATATTGGTACAAGATGGTTGAAGTGGAGACTCCTAAGCTTCAAGGTAAGTTCTACAGAGTGGCGATCCGACCGGCTATGTTGTATGGAGTGGAGTGTTGGCCAGTTAAGAACCCTCACATTTGAAAATTGAAGGTGGCAGAGATGTGGATTTAGGATGGATGTGTGGACTTAACAGGAGAGAGAGAGAGAGTTAGAAATGAGATTATTTGAGAGAAGGTTGGAGTAGCTTCGGTGGAAGACAAGTGCAGAATGTGAGGTTGCGATGGTGCGGGTATGTGATGAGGGGGTGCACAGATGCTCCAGTACGGAGGTGTGAGAGATTTGTTATGGATGATTTTAGGTGGGGTAGAGGTAGGCCGAAATATTTGAGGGAGATGATTAGGCTTGATCGACTTGGAGTGGTTACAGCTTATGAAGGATATGATCCTTGATAGAAGAGTACGGAGGATGCAAATTAAGATAGTGGGTTAGAGTGTAGTCCGTAACCGTAGAGAGGAGTGATTTATTTGTATCTGCGTCTATAGTTTCTTGTTCGTAATGTTCTGATGATATTTGTGATTTCGAATAGATAGTTATAGTATTATGTTGTCGGTGTCTTTTTTTTTATTTATTATCTAGCAGTGTGCTAACGCATTTTGTTGTTCATTTTTGTGCTTTTTGTTTGCTATACTGCTATCTGTCCTGGGCCGAGGGTCTATCAGAAACAACCTCTCTACTAAATCTGAGGTTATGGTATACACTGCGTATATTTTATGTTCCCCAAATTCAACTTTGTGAGAATACAATGAATATATTGTTACTGTTGTTGACACCTAATTTTTGCCCTTCACGACTAAATTTAATCATGAGTTTCTTCAGTTTTTAATAAACCAAAATAATTATTTCATTCAAATAAAAAAAAAACTTAAAATATTTTTCGTACGTGATTTTGTCATTTTAAGTAGCGATTATATACTATCGTGTTTAATTATACAAGATTATATAATTTGTTACTTAAATATTTATTTTACAAAATATCAGATTTAATTAAGGATTATCATGAAAATAAATTCAAATGATTAAAATCTTAATTTAAATATAATTTATTCTCAAAAATAATTTTTTTGGATAAATATGCATTCATTTTATTAAATCAAGAAGCTCGGGATAAAAAAAGGGTATTAATTCGTATCGAATTTTAATTTAATTTAACCAATCTATTAGATTTGAAATAATTGAAAATTGGTCATAATTGCAATGCAATTCGTCAATTAATTTTTAATTTGGTCAAAATAAATAAATATGGCTAAATTTTAAATTCCAATTGGGGTTATATTTTAAATAATTCCAAAATTCTCAAGAACTCTCATAACTTTTACCCAATTCCCACCAAAAATAAATTCAAATTGTACTATTCCCCCAACTTTGTCCTTTTCCAATTTTGAAATTCAAAGATTGTACTACATTGTACTATTCCCCGCCCCCCCCCCCCCCCACACACACACATTATCTTCCACCTCACCTTATCTTTAATTTTTACATTTCAAAAACCCCCCCTAAATGTTTTTTCTCCCACATTGGTAGATGACAAGAAATAAATCTCTATCCTTCCCTATAAATACTTTTCTCCCATATTGGTGGAAAAGGAAAGGTGAAAAAAATCTTTTTGAGCAAAAATAGTTATTTTTATTTAGTAAAAATTTTTGTTTCATAAGTTGATCGGCTAATCAAATTTTTGAGTTGCAGAGTTGATTCCAACGTAGCTCGTAGTCTGGTTTTGCTGCCCCAAAAAAGGTAAACACACCTTTTTTTTATTTTAGTTTTTATTATTGTTTTCTTCTTCATCTGTTTTCTTCTTCGTAGTTCGTAGATATAATTTTGTTTGCTGGGATTGTATGCTGTAGATGGCCTTGAAGGCCCTAGGACGTTGTGGTATCGATATTCTAATTATTTGCATGTTCATGATATAAAAATGAGCTAGCAATAGTTGTATGTGCCTTTTTTTACTTTATTCTTTGATTATTTTGGATAAAGTTTCAATCTTTGCTTAAAAGATGTATTTATGCTTTGTTTAAACTCATTGTTGTTGGATACATTTATTTTTAGTATGTAAAGTTATTTTCTTTATGTTTAGAAGAATAGTTAATGTTGAATGTTTTGTCTTTTCACCTTATTCTTTGATTATTTAAATAAAGTTTAGATCTTTACTTGAAAAACGATACTCATGTCTTGTTTAAACTTATTGTTGGTAGATATATTTGTTTTTAGCATGTAAAGTTAATTTCTTTATGTTGAAAAGAATAAATAATATTGATTGTTTCTCTTTTTTTTCCTTTATTCTTTGATTATTTTGGATAAAGTTTAGATCTTTACTTGAAAAACAATATTCATGCCTTGTTTAAACTTATTATTGGTAGATATATTTGTTTTTAGCATGTAAAGTTAATTTCTTTATGTTGAAAAGAATAAATAATATTGATTGTTTCTCTTTTTTTCCTTTATTCTTTGATTATTTTGGATAAAGTTTAGATCTTTACTTGAAAAACAATACTCATGCCTTATTTAAACTTATTGTTGGTAGATATGTTTTTTGTAGCATGTAAAGTTGTTTATTTTATGTTGGAAGAATAGTTATTATTATTTGTTGCGCCTTAATAAAAATAATAATTAGTTAAGTCAAGAATTTGTCATTTGCTTACTAATTATTTTAATGAATTTCAAAACTCTCATATAAGATATGAAGTGCTAGCTTTATTTTTCATTCAAAATGTTTATTCTTCTTTGTTCGCATGTTGTCTTTTCAAAACGATAAGAAAGTTCAAACTTTTGCGGCTAAATAAAATTATTTGGATATTTTTGACTTATGCATAGTATGATTGTGAAACTTTTGCTTTATATTTTTTATTTGTTGACTCTCATTTTTGTGCAAGTGTGCTTATTCTTGTCATTCAAAAATTGGTTCTTGATAGTTTCTTTTACTTTGAAATATGTCACTTTTATGCCTTGAACATATATTAATTTCTTTATCTTTTCTTTGCATGCAAAAAAAAATCTCGAGTCTAAATGGACTCTTTTCCTCTTGCATTTCATAATGGGTAAATGAGGCTCACCCCTTCGAGTCAAGTTTGAAGTTAAACCCAAGGTCCACTACATGGCGTACGGGTGCTAGAAGATAGACGAAGAAGAAAAATGGGTCAAAACCCATTGATGAGGTCACTAAGAGACTTGAAAAGTCTCAATTTTTATTATTGTCTTCTTTTTATTTATTCATTTATTCATTTATTCATTCATTTCGACCTCGAAGCCAAAGTTGTATTTAATACAAGTGGAGCAAGACTTGAGTCAAAGGCTCTAAAAATAGTTTAGGACAGGTGAAATGGGTCGGAAGCCCAACTAGACTAGAACAGGTCTTGTTGATTTATGCTCAATGGCCTAAATCCTTTACTTTCTCCTCCCTTCCCCTTTTATGTGTTTATTTGTTTATTAGTTTTGTTTAGACTTAGTTAAAATCCCTACTAAATCGCCTAAATCTATTTTACACAAGTCTGTTTTTTTGAAAAAAAATCAAATCACTATTTCAACAAATTAATCTTTTCGAAGTTAATCAAAAGACGATTTTCAAACAGTCCGTATAACCGCAAGTTAGCGGACGTTTTAGGTGCCTAACACCTTCTTAAAACGTTAATAGGAACCGCTTATCTAGAATCTCTAACTTAAAACGATTTTCCTGTTTTGAATCGTTTGAAGTAACTTTTATAAAGATTTCTTAATTCCTTTTCAAAATTAAGTGGCGACTCTCTTCAGAAGTTAAAATTTGTGCAAAACAACGGTTGATTCAATTGAGACCACACCTATAATATTAGATACGTCTCTAGGTGTGTTGAGGGAAAAAACACAATCAATATGTGCTGCCCGTTACAAAATTTGACGATCTCTGAAAGCGTAATATTCTACATATGTTTTATGAGATTTTGGAGGCAATCAATAACAATGGTATTATTATTCACCTACCAGCCTAAAAGTGAAGTGCAATCTTTGAAAGCTAACATACTAACGCACTAATTACCATCCTTGAAACTAAATCCAGTTTAATATCTATTTCTAACGATATAGTCTCTTCATTTTATATAATTTGACCTGATACAAAAAGTGAAGTGCAATCTTTAAAAGCCAACATACTAATGCACTAATTACCACCCTTATAACTAAATCATGTTTAATATATATTTCTAACAATATATAATTAGTAAAACTTTAATTAGAAGTGCAGGTTACTAAACTAATGTTGTTAATAAGATTTTTTAAACTTTAAATTTGATTATTATTAATTTATGTAATTATTTAATATCAAAGATAATATAAAAAAAACTCTAAATTTATTAAATAAAGCATCTAATATAGTGCAAAAAACATGAAATTTGGATTTAAAGAGAAAGATTGCACATGCCTTATAAGTAGACTATCTATCTCGTTAGCCATCGAGACAGAGTTTTCTATTTTATTCAATATATGGGATAAAGTAAAATGAAACTAACAAAATATTTTAAGATATATAGTCTAGTTGTATAAACTTATTGACCAATGGTAAGGTAGCCATTTGGGTATAATGTGGTCCGCAGCAACAGATAATAACTATTCATGGAAGTCTGGCAACTGCACTTAACCGGCCCCCCTCAAGGCCCTCCCTTCACTTCTCTCATCTTTGATTATACTGCTTTTCAGTCTTACTGTCTCCCTTTCTTTCTCTCTCTGTTTCCAGTTTTTCCAGCTAGATAGTCTCTACATATTTATGATCAATAAAACATCCAAATCAAGAAACAAATAACAATATTACAAGACACTTTCCTTTTCATTTCTCTAAGGTACTAGAAATGTATTCTAGTATAATTAAATACACTACTTGTGAATTCTGATTATATGTAGTTTTATTACATGCATTCTTTCAAAAGGAGAAATCATATAGGTGTAACACATATCCACCATGCATCTTTCTGCTAATCATCAATTATGCACATAGTCCTCTTTTTTAAAACCTTTTCTTGGTATCAAGTAATTTGTCTTGGGATTGTGACATTTGTGTATTTACATGGTCTTTCTCTAGTCTTTTCCAGAGGCGGAGCTAGCCTCCTGCCGAACCTTCGACGGAAAAATATACTATTTATACATAATGAAAATTATTTTTTTACGTAGTTACATAGCTTCGACTAAGTTTTCTTTGAATATTAAATCCTTAGTTGAAATACTGGCTCCACCTCGGGTCTTTTCTCTGTTATATATTTGATGATCTATCTCAATTCTCACATGGGGTTTTGTGTTTTTGTCTTTTTTTAACTCAATGATCTGCAATATGAATCATGTTTTCTAAAGAATCTTTCCTTTTTTGTTTTCTTGAAAAATTCTTGCCACTGCATTTACTAAAAAACTCTACAGCTTTGGTTTGTGTAGATAGAGAAGATGGTGAGAAGTGAGCATCATAATTAGAGGCTTTTTGGGTGACTGAAAAGGATGCCAATTCAGAAAAATGGTTTGCACTGAGAATGACTTACTGGGGTGGAAAGATTTTCCTAAAGGACTTAGAGTCCTCCTTCTTGATAAAGATTCTAATTCTGCCTCTGACATGAGATCAAGGCTTGAGGAAATGGAATATATAGGTAACATCTTTTTTGTTCTTTCATTTCTTGTGAACTGTTTAATCATGTTCATTTCAGTCTTTTTTTGCCCCACTTAATTTTGAATTACTTGGTCCTTTTTGTTTCTGATCTCTCCTTCAAGCTTTATAGGTTTCACATCCAATTGCTTTTTGCATTTATTACAAAGGGAGGCTAAATACAGTGATCTATAACTATCCATCTTTCTATTTTGAGAATAAGATAAGAGCATTCAGGGGGCTTTGTCCTTTGTATTTGTCTATCTTTTGATGGAAATTTAGGGTGTGTTCAGTCACATTCGGTTGGTCAAAATTTTTGGAGAACATTTTCTCTAGGAAAACGACTTGCCTGGTAAAAATTGTGAAAACAAGTTACACAAGTGGTGGTCTACCTTGAGTAGATCTTAGGAGCTGAAGTCTATTTTCTTGAATGTTCATCTTCATACATGGTTATTCATGTCCTTGCAGTTTACGCATTCTGCAATGAGACTGAAGCTTTGTCTGCAATCTCAAGCAAGTCTGAAGTATTCCATGTTGCCATTGTAGAGGTATCTTTTGTTTTCTTCCTCTGGTATGAAGTTTTACACATTCATTTTATAGTTGTTTTTCATGTAGGCGATTGATCTTGGATTGTGATAATACCTTTCTATCATGAAGAAATTAAGCTATAGCTATAGCTCTCCTTATCGATTCTCTCACTTTGTAGTGGTTTATTACCAGGGAGTTAACCAAGGCCAATGTTTTTCCTACTATATATGATTGTGTCTGTTTATTGTCAACAGGTAAGTGCTGGCAACAGTGATGGAGGACTCAAATTTCTCGAAGGTGCTAAAGATCTGCCAACTATAAGTAAGTGCTTCTGTATTGTAGTTAGATGCATACTGGAAGTGCTAACCTCCTAAATTTATTAACTAGCCTTGTGGTTACCAGCCGTTATAAGTGAAGTTATACCATTGTCCTAAATCTTGTTTTTGGAATTGATGCTTTATGAAGTTGGATCTAGTGTTAACTGCATCCCTTCTTTATCTTTCATTATTTTTGTTCTTGAAGTGACTCGCCATCCATGAAACGGCATTGTGAAAAGCACAAATTATCTCCACTAAGAAACATCATAAAAACAATACAACTTGGAAATTTTGATTGCTAAGTGAAATATCGCTGATAGAACTTCTTTATCCTATCTTTCTTCCAGTGGTGTCAAATATTCACTCTATTAGCACCATGATGAAGTGTATAGCGGTAAGATCTCAGTGATAAGTTTTTAGTTGATGCAATTTGGAAGTAAGTAAATATTGCTGAACAATGCTAATTCTTTATATATTTTTTTGCAGCTTGGTGCAGTTGAGTTCCTTCAGAAACCATTATCAGATGATAAACTGAGAAATATATGGCAGCATGTAGTTCACAAGGTTAAATATGTTCTTTTAGATTGTTGAGCTTATTATGGCAGCATGTAGTTCGCAAGGTTAAATATGTTCTTTTAGATTGTTGAGCTTATTATGTGAAGAGGAAAATCTGACTTTTATTAGTCGGAACAGGCATTTCATTCTGGAGGAAAGAATGTCGCTGAGTCGCTTAAGCCGGTTAAAGAATCTCTTTTGTCCATGCTAGAGCTCCAACCAGTAAAGCGCGAAGCAGATAGTGAAAATTCTAATGAAGCTGAACCCTTGACCTCAGTATTGGAAAACCAAAAAGAATCACCAAATTGCTGCGATAAGTATCCGGCTCCTTCAACCCCACAACATAAACAAGGAGTGAGGTCAGTGGATGATGGTGATTTCCAAGATCATACTATCTTGTCAAATGAACAAGATAGTGAGGTACATGAAGGGGACACAAAATCTGTCGAAACTACTTGTTGTGATTCTGTTGCTGAGACTAGTATCCTGGCAGATTCTGCCGGGCGACTAGAAGTGGCTATCACAAAGGATGAGCGTGATTCTGCTGCTGATCAAAATATGGAGGATCCCATTGCTACTTGTTCACGAAGTAATGACTACCCAGCCGATGGCAGTACTCGTTCTGCTGAATCTAATAAAGCTTCTGGTCTCCATAGTTCAAGTGGGACAAAAGCTAATAAGAAGAAAATGAAGGTAACATGGAGCAACTGCAGATTACTAATTCTGTAACTGAAAAATTTGTAACATAGAGTTTCCATGATTGCTAGTGTTAAAAGTCGAAATTGTCATAGTTGCAGCATCGTTGCATATCGTCATAGTTGCGACGTCGTTGCATTCTGGCCTAAATTAACATTTTTCGTCGTTTCAAAAGTTCCTGGGCCAATGGTTACTTGTGTAGGCCTGAAAACTGTTGTGTCTATCCAATGGATTTTTCCTTGTTATGGGAAAGTGCATGCATTTTAGCATTATATGTAGTTAATTCAGCGTAGATCTAAGAATCCTGCAGTTTTTGAATTACTTTTTTGTGGGAGTAAGCTTTCGTCTCTCTTTGAATCCAGGTAGACTGGACACCTGAACTACACAAAAAATTTGTTAAGGCAGTCGAGAAACTTGGTATAGATCAAGCCATTCCTTCTCGAATACTAGAGCTGATGAAAGTAGAAGGCCTGACAAGACATAATATAGCTAGCCATCTCCAGGTTGGTTGAGTTTTAATTCTGCTCTTTTATAATTTACTAGTAGTCTTGTTTCCAGTTGAAGTTATCACAATATATGAAAATGAATGTGAAAAACAAACCCTGCCTGCTGGATATAAGGGAGCATGGTGCCTAACGTCATAATGCAGTAAATTTAACAAGGAACAGGAAGAAACCACATAATTTGAGTAAGCCATGCTCTGTTAGGTAGGAGGAAAAATGTCCCGAATCTGGGAAGGGAAACATTAGTAAACAATGTCATTTTCAGTGTGTTGGCCCCTGAAGTAGAAGTTGGTGTCATCTTTCAAATTTGTAGGGGTCACATTGTAAAGCAAGTTGTCCAAACATGAATAGACTATTATATTGCTCAGTTTAAAGAACAGCAACGCTTTTTCCATGCAGAAATTCAGGATGCAGCGGAGGCAAATTTTGCCAAAGGAAGACGAGAAAAGATGGCCTCGTCCTCAACTTAGAGATTCAGTACAAAGAACCTATTATTATCCACATAAACCTGTCATGGCCTTCCCGACCTATCATCCGAATAATGCACCCACAGCTGGTCAATTCTATCCTCCTTGGATACCACCAGGAGGTTACCCGAATGGTGCGCATATGTGGGGTTCACCTTATTATCCTGGATGGCAACCACCCGAGAATTGGCACTGGAATCCTCACTCTGGAGTAAGATTAATGTCCTTAAAACTGATCTACTTTTTCTTTTTACCTGAATGTACCTACATTAAGTGTTTCGCGGAATTCTGAGTTCAAAGAATTATTAAAATCTATTATGTGATTACTTGCAGCTGTATGCTGATGTATGGGGTTGCCCCGTTACACCTCCATCTTTAGGATCATGTACACCGTACCTTCAGGTAAATTCATCGGTGCTACTTTCTTCTTTGAATGTTTCACGTTCAATTCAGCAGTATAAACTGGCTATTCTACGTGAATGCACAGTTGGTCCATGTTCATAAATCATAACTGCATAATGGTTGTATAATAATGCAGAATGCATCTGGGATACACAACAGATATGGCATAATACAAAAATCAGTTGATCTTCACCCGGTAAGTTCATCCCAGTTAATGTATAATTTCACTCAATTAAATCACTTAAATCATAATAATTTAATATAATTTGACGTAAACTAGTCGTAAATGTGTCAAGCGGATGTGATAAGTATATGAATATGAATACTTGGCTCATATTCTTCAAAATACGCAACAAATTAAAATTTTGACTTAGTAGTGCCGAATATTTTCACACACTAGCTAATTGACATGAAAGTTTTTTCTTTTTCACGTGTAATCAAATTAAAATCATATAAGTTGTAATGGAGGCAGGCGCGGGACCAACATGTTACAGGCAGGTTCACAGAATTCAATAATTTTTGCTCAAACTCTTATATATTAAAAATCTTCACTAAATATTGAACTCTAAGCTATCTATTTATACCAACCATTCGAGATAATTTTGAGAGCTTATAAATTTTAAATTCTAGATCTGATTTGGATACATGTTATGTGGGTTCTTGCAGGCAGAGGAGGTCATAGATAAGGTGGTAAAGGAGGCAATACACAAGCCATCGTTGCCTCTACCATTGGGCCTAAAATCTCCTTCAACGGAGAGTGTTCTCGACGCGCTTTCCAAACAAGGCATCTCCGCCGTTCCTTCACGCATCAACGGTTCTCGTCGCCCGCATTGACAGAGATTTGGTTCTCGGAAGTACCTCACGCGGAGGCGCGTGTTTCAACCCGCAACCTGAGCGCGTGGTGACGAATTGACCTGACACAGCAGAGATAAGTAGATCCATTAAGGAACTGATCCTATAAAAGTCTTGCTCGTGTGCTGACCCTTTTTGTTGCATGGCACAGAATCGGCCACGTATATGGCTTACGTGAATGGCTGAAATAATTTGTTTTCCTGTAAATAAAAAATTCCTTTAGAATTGTAGATCGTATTTCTATTTTACATGCTGTTTTAAGAAAATATTAATTAAAAAAATTTAATCTGTTTAATTTTATTTATTATTTAATATATAATTTTTATTTATTAAATACTAATGTGTTATCACCTCAAAATTAATATATTTATAGTCTTTAAAAATGATTATTATTAAAAGCAATAATTAGAGATCAAAATTGTGGATCTATTTTTCCCCCCTCAGAAATAACCTCATTATCCCACATAAGGTAGAAGAAAAGGTTTATATATACTTTACTCTTTCAAAATTTCACTTGTGAGTATGTTATTATATATTTTAAAATTATAAATAAATAAATAAATTAAAACGATGAGAGGAGTAGATACTGAAATATACGCTCTCCTTTTTAGCGTGATTTTTTTAAATCAAAAATTTTAAACCGATTTGGAACATTATTCGTTGCTTTTTGATTTGGAATAATGGGGTTGGGTTATTTTTGGGAAGTGGCGTTGTGGGGCTAAATAAATTCGGGGAGTACAGATTTTAAATTAGAAAAGTTCAAAAAGAAATCATCAAATTCGAATTTGAACAACATTTTATCCATAACCAAAAAAGTAAATTCATTTTTTCTTTTAGTGAGTGCTAAAGGGCAAGTTGGGTGGGAACAAATAAGGGTAAGGACCAAGAGGTACATTAATAATGCAGAGATAGTATATACGGGATTGATAACCAAAAAATTATTATGCAGTGATTAATAACGAGAAGATTGTTATCCGTGAATTATTTGAAAGGACAGAATGTTTTTAAATAACTCAGAATTCATGCATTTGCTTCTAGGGACCAAGAATTACTTTTTCTTGATGCGTCTAATAATATTAATGTAGAGATTGTTTATACTGAAATTAATAATGAATAAATTACTATGCATGTAGTAATAAAATAGTGAGAAGATCATTTACATGGTTACCCTAAAATTACACTACATTTACATGTAGTAATAGTCCGTGCATTCTAATAGCTTCATATTTTATTTTGCATAAAATAGTACTTCATTCATTTCATGTTTATTGGGTCTATTTTGACCACACACAGTTTTAAATATTAAAATAAAATTTATGATCGAAAATAAACTATTGATATTTGTATCGCTACCATCTTATTGAGGCGTAAAATATAAAGACAGCTTTCAATTTTAAATTGTAGATTCAAATCATTAAGAAAGTAAAAAGGACTAGACTTCCAAACGGATACTACATTAATTTTGCAGAAATTATTATCTCCTTCTGCGAGCAATGACATTACATTATCTAAAAACTAGATATTATAATGGGTTAAATTAGTTCAATCGCATTAACCAAACGACCCCTAACTAATACTCCATAAATAAGGAAAGGTTCTAAGTTTACACATAAAATACAATTTACTTACCTGATAACATTCACAATAATCAGCTGTCAGTTGATACCTCGGAGACCCGGTACTGATAACATTCACAATATTTTCCTTGTTTATGTACTAGACGTTTGGCCCGGGCTTTTAAAAACTAGGATTGAAAAATCTAGATTATAGTTTATCTTTTATTTTTTAGTTTTTGATTGCTAGTGGGCAATTGAAACACCGGCGAAAGTTTAGGAACCCAACTAATTGAACAATGAATATTATTTTTTATTTTTTTTGAAAGTAATAATATTTTTTTACTCTCCGTATGAGCTTTTACCCTCTTTAATCTACATATGACTCGACACTAAAACCTTAAGGTTGGAGGTAGGTGGTATTTAACATTCGAGCAATTCTGTTTGTCCCCTATTACTTGTTTTCACTTTTCTCACTTCCACTTCTCTCACAAAAATTTTAAATTAACTTCAATTTATATTAGTAGTTAAACATAACTCCAACTCCAATTTTTTTTTTATTTTTATGGTCAAACGCCTACTAAGTATGATTTTCTTTGTCATTGATTTATTGTTACTTAAAATATGTAATGATTCGCTTCTGCATGATGCCTCTCGTTTTGATTTCAATAACTGGCACGAAGAAAATCGAGACTTAGTTATTTTCTTATAAAAAATTTAAATCTCAAGTGATCAATTTTGATTTAACAAATTAATTAAATTGGCACACAAAAAATACAATAAGAAGTACAAATGAATTAGGACTAAAAAGATAGTAGTAAAAGTTATCCTGTGATATTTTGAGAAAAGCTTAAGAGAAATAAGAAATTTATCCACGTGGTTAATATATGGATGATACAACACAAGAGTTGGACTGTATGGGTGTCAAACGGGTCGGGCCGGACCAACTCGGAATTGACCCTTCTATTTTAATCGGGTTGAGGGTCGATTAAGCACCGGTTTTAGCGCTAGACGGGCCGGGTCGGGTTGGGCCAAACAGTAAAAAAATTAAAACTCACCCTAACCCAGCCCATTTAACCCAACCCGATTAAACCCACCAAAACCCGGTCAAATTCGGTTAAAAAATGGGTCAAACCCGGTCAAAAAAAAAAAAACTTTCTTTCAATATACATTACATATACCCACCTATATACATTATAAATACGTTAAATAATATATATACACTATATATATAGTATATACTACATTAGAATTTAAAAAATATATACACATATACACAATTAGTCAATTACTCATATATACGCACCATTCAATATATATATACTACTACTTATAAAATATACTACAATATATATACATTACAATATCTATAGATATATACTAATTCATAAAACATATACACATGTATATGTTAAATATACAAGACATATACATGTATATATGCACCATACAATGTATATATACTACTACTTATAAAATATACTACAATATATATACATTACAATATATATAGATATACTTATATACTACTTTATAAAACATACACACATGTATACGTTAAATATACACTTCTATAGAAGATATATACATGTGTATATGCACCATTCAATGTATATATACTACTACTTATAAAATATACTACATTATATATACATTACAATATATATAGATATACTTATATACTAATTTATAAAACATATACACATGTATACGTTAAATATACACTTTTATAGAAGATATATGCACAAATATACAAAACATAGCTACTTAATATAATAAATTAATAATATTTGATAGTAAATTAATAATATATTAGAAGTAAGTTTTTAATTTAAAGTAGAAAACTAGAAATTCAATTTAAAATTTTAAATCGTTAAATGAAAAAATATAAAAAGCAAGGACTAAGGAGTGAATGAATTTGGGGAATTTTATTGATTGCAAAATGATCCAAAATTTATAATTTACATGAATGAAAAATCTACAAATTATGCATCATTTTTTCCAACTCATTCGTGTTAATACTGACGGGAACTTGCATAGGATAGTCGAAGTCAACGGGGGCAAAACCATACATTGGACTTGATTCTGCTGAGTTCTCCCATGAAGTCATAATTTCTTCAAGTTTCAGCTCGTCGCTCGGCTCCGGTTCCATTCCTTGGTTTCTTCTTTCTGCTCTAATCCAATTTCTGAGGCAAACTAGAACATTCATTGCATTGCTTCCTAATGAGTGTCGGTTGTCTCCAAGTTGCTGTCGTCCCTGACTAAAGCCGCTCTCTGATGCAACGGTTGACATTGGAACATTCAAGATATCTCTAGCTAATCTTGAAAGCACAGGATATTGTGTTTCATTACTCCTCCACCAATCCAACGTGTTGATCCGTCGTCTGCGATCCTCTTGTGCCGTCCTAAGATAATATTTCAGCTCTTCCCGATAAGTTGACGGTGTAAGTTCTCTCATCAACACTGTTTCAACAATTTAAATCATAAAACGAATCACAAAAACCACTATGTGCCGGCCTTTTAGAAGATGATGGCTACTCGAGAGGATGAGGAGTGACAGTTGGAGTGATATTTGTAGGTACGGCTAAATCAAATAAATCAGCATAGTGATTATATAATTTTTTTATGTAATCCTTTGCATTAGTCGTAGCCGTCCACAAATCAGGTTGTACTTGTTCAGAATCATGGTTAGTATTTATTTCTAAGTTAGTATAAATAAGAGTACTAAAGTGACACATATTATTATATTTCATGCACGGATTTAGCATAGCACCAACCAAGTAAATAGGGGGAATCAGAAAAAAATATTTTTTAAATTTCGTAAACATGGCGCCAACAGTTTCTTTATAACCTTCTTTATTTTTATATTCTTTGAGCAAACCAGAAATATTGGCTATATATGCCAAAATATTACAAACAGTAGGATAATAAGCACCGAAAATTCAATCGTAGCTACATAAAATTTTTCTTAAAACTTAATAAGATCATTAATTACAACCCAATCAAAATTATATAGCATGCAATCAGCAGAATCAGCAAATGAACCGCAATGTTGGTTAAAAGCTAGTGTAATAGGAATTCTATATTTATAACAAGTTTTTAAAAAGTCATACGTAGAATTTCATCTAGTATCAATTTCCTCAGGCATCAAAATCGGTGTAAGTCCATTTTTTTGACATTTAACTTTAAATTCTCTAATTCTCGATCTACGATTATTTCCTTAAATAAAACCAACGGCAAGACGAATTTTTTCAATATAAAGCTCAAAAAACTCAAGACCATCTTTTACAATTAAATTTTATATTTGACATGCACACTTCATATGAAAAATTTCAGGCAAGGGCGGAGATAGCGTAGATTTTAATTTTTTTATAGCAGTCTTGTTGTTAGAAGCATTATTAAAAGCAATACATAAAATTTTATTTTCGATACCATAATATCCGATAATTTTAACAATAGAATCAACAATAAATTGTCCAGTATGTTTACGATCTTCATCATATAAAAAAGCAATAATACGTTTTTGCATCATGAAATTACTATCCATCCAATGACAAGTAACGGTTAAATAATCATTTTTATTTACAGCACGACCAAAATCAGAAGTTAGGGACAATCTACATTGAATATTTTTTAACAATGTTAATAAATAAAAACAATATTGTGAATGAAGTCTAAAAATATCAGACCGACAAGTAGTTCTAGGAATACCGTTAAACATAGGATTATAAACTGCTTGTATATAACGAATAAAGGCATCAGAAGAAGGAAAACTAAAAAGCAAACAACCCACAGCTACCATTTTAGCTATTTCTTTTCGGTCCCTCAATTTATTATACTTCTTCGCTACGTGACGGTTGCTGGGTCATTCTAGTTTGCGTTGGCCCACCAACATCCCCACCACCTTGTGCAATATTTAACTCTCTTTTGTGATCTTCAGCTATATGTCTCATTAACGTACCCATACCCCCTTGCTTTCCTCCACTTCTATGCTTATATATTTGTTGACAAATATTGCATTGCATCTCAATATCTGATATAGGTTCAAAAAATTGTCATGCAACACTAGTTCTTTTACGAGGTCTTGGGGCACTGGGAGGACGGGGAAGGAGATTAACCGATTCAGATCTAACGTTAGCATTTCCTACTGCGGGTGTCTCAGCAATATTTTCATTATCTTCGTCTAAATTAAGCGCATCTACTTCATTTTCTTCTTCTATACCGTAATTTTCCTGAGCTTCTACATCATCCATATCGTGAGCACCTACACCTATTTCTTCCTCAAAAGGTGTACCAAGCGGTACCGAAGGCGAAGGCACACAGGTATATCTACTACTTGAACTACCTCTACCGCTAGTAATTCGCTTTTTACTACCACTACCGCTTCCGGGACAAAATTTTTTAACACTTTTAGTAGCGAGGTTTCTTAATTTATCCATAATATAAATTAAATTAAACTAAAAATATTCAAAATACACAAATATAATAAAATTAAATATTGAACAATTATTACAATAAATAAAAATTAAACGTAAGAGATGGAAAGACAATACCAAATTTTGAAAGTATCCGAAGGTTGCGACTTTTGAAACTTCCGCTCATACTTTGTAAACAAAAAATTAAAAAATTAAAGTGAACACTTTAAGAAATTAAATATATTGAATATTTGAGAATTGAGAATTGAGATTTGAGAGAGAATGAGATTTGAGAGAGTGAAAAATTGTGTGAAAAATGATTTGAAGTTGTAGGGTATTTATAGAATTTTTTTTGGGATTAAAAACTATTTTTTAAAGTTAATTTTTTTTTTTTAATAAATGGGCCCAAACTAGCCGTTTGGACCCAAAAACGACTATATAGCCGTTGGGCCAACAGCTAGTTTGGCCCAAAATCTCAATTTTATTATTATTTTTTTTAAAAAAAAGGTATTCGGGTCGGACCGAGTCAGTTAACCGACGAATCTTTCGGGCTGAATTAGCCTGATTCATTTTAAAAAAATAACCGGCCCAGGACCTGAAATCCTAAAACCTTAGGACTTATCGGGCCAGGTCAAACCAGGCCGAATTTGACCAAACCCGGCCCGGCCCACTTGACACCCTTCGGAGATTGTATATGGACATTACTAAACACCTCAAAGTTTGCCCTTGATATAGTTTTGCCCTTGCATGTCAAATTATACAGTGGCAACCAATAGTAATATAAGATCAAATTAAGGGCAAAAAAAAAAAAGGACAACAGATTTAAATATTTAACAATACATATCACAATTTTAATTGAAAAGGAATGCAAAAGTACAAGAAGCTTAAATATTAAAGAACACATGTCGCCCTTTTAATGGGAAAGAAAAATGCAAAGAATTTAAATTCAAAAATGTCAAAAATGGCCCTGTGAAAACGATCAACATTCTCGTTTCTGTATAGTTATAATTATAACTACGGGTCGTTATTAAAGAATACAAAATGATATTTTGATGCTTTCAGAACTTTATTTATGGACTGGAAATTTCTACAACAATATAAAATTACGTACATGTAAAAGAATTATATTAGAGAATAACTAGTTATATTTATTATTGATTAGTGGATTCTTATAAAGTTGTATTTATTATTGATTAGTGGATTCTTATAAAGTTTTGTATTCTTGAAAAATTGTAATTATAAATATTTATTTATAAAATAAACGTGGGTATGCAATTGATATATCAAGGGTAAATTCCATTTATCAAATATTGTGTGTACGCATACTATGATATCCTATTTATGAACTATAATTTGCTCATTTGATAATATTATATAAGAACTGGGAAAAATTTAATAGTTTTCACAGCTGGTGGAGTTTTCATCATATTTATGAGATGACGTAGAATTTAAAAAGTCTAAATTACATGTCCAAACAAAACTTTAACTTTATCTCAAATAATTTCATATCATAATTTGAAGTCATAATTTTATATCACATGAATAAATAATCCCTAAGTTATTTAAAATTATTTAAGAATCTATATCTAAACAGTTACTTGACAAAGCTTGATCGTAGGGGTGCGCATTGATCGGTTCAGTTTGATTTTGTGCATTGTCGGTTGGTTTGTCGATTTTTAATTTATAAACGTGCTAAATTGATAATCGAATTAATAAGATATTCGTTATTGATTTTCGATTAATCAATTTTTGATCTTTATTAATTGAGTTTCGATTTAACCGATAAGAAAATATTTCTCTAATTTTCTTTATTTCTCTTATTTTCATATGTGTACGCTATCTTCATGTATAAAGGTTACATAAATTAAAAGAACTAAAATAACAACTATAAAATACAAATAATAATAAGGCATGTATATAAAATCTAAAGTCACTATTATATAAGTTTGAATAAATAGACAATTTTATCATAATCTTATTGGATTATCGATTTAACTATTAACTAAAGTTTTAAAATCAAAAAATTAAATCGATAGCTCAATAAAAAAATTATAAAATTATTAACTTAATAATCTAATATCAACTAATAATAATTTATTGATTGAACCTTTTTTTTCCCACCCCTACTTTATTGTCCAAATGAATACTAGTGTTCGATAAAGGGAAAAATCTTCTTTTCGAATGCACAATAATTTGGTGGTGAGTGATAAGCCAAGCACTTGTTGAAAAGAGTAACAAATCTTAGTCGGTCCACTGTAACAGGATATGTTAATAATTGTTGCAACTAAAATGTTTGGGCCCATTATGACAAAATTTGTCAGTGTAGTTGGAAGTATTCACCATTTGAGTGTGTCAGCTTAGATGATAAGTAACTCTTATTTTTAATTTTAACATCGGAAAAGGTTGAAAAATATTCTGAAATTATTTGAAATAACTTAAAAATATTTCTCGTTATATTTTTGGCTTAAAAATACCTTTTCGTTAAATATTTGGCTCAAAAATACCTCTCTCTAATGGAATTTGGAAAAGAATAAAAAATACTCCTGAACTATCTGAAATGGCTCAAAAATACCCCTCCCTTTAACGAAATTCCACCAAGCATGCCACCTAGATTAAAAAAAGGATTAATTACTTATAACCCCACACCTTAAATTTCTATTAATACTTAAAATCTCATCCAATCAAACTAATTACAAAAATTCTTTTTTAGTTAAAATAGTTGCCTCTTTTTTGATACATCATCCACAACCCCTTATTGTGCCATAAATCAAGCCCCAAAATTAGGAAATATATCCCACAGTTTTCTCAACTTAGTCATTTTGAATTTCTACTATGTTCTCATCTTCATCTTCTACTTCAATATTCAAGTTAGAATTTTCATTAATTTTCTTTTGAATTTTCACCATATTCTCATCTACTAAATTAAATATAACAACTTCATCTTTTTACCATTAACTTTCTTTTTTAGGAAAATAAAACTAATGATGATTTAGGAAAATCATGTGTTGTCATTACTGGTGGAAATGGTAGCACCAATACTCCATGAATAACGTTAATAAGTCCATCAGTGCGACCTGCAAGATAGCACGTTAAGTATCGTTATGGCATCAAAGATATGAAACTACGGGACATGCTAGGAGCCCATCGTTTTAGCATCAAAGATACATTACGTAGCAATAAGAAACTATGGGACATGCTAGGAGCTCATCGTTTTGGCATCAAAGATAACGTAATGTATTGTTTTGTTAGAAAAAGTTTTTTTATCAAAGGTATGAATTATACGTGTTCTTGTTAACGTAATGTATCATATTATGAATCTGATACATAAGTATAATGCACTGAGGCATTGCATGCTTTCTAATATATACTGAAATTTACATGTGATTTAGGTTCTTTTCTAACATCTGATACATTCATTTTACTGAGTTTAATACATAGTCTAGGGTTTCTGATACATAAGACATTACAGTTTTTTGTGCCCTTTTTTGTTGATTTAAGACATTGTAGTTTTTTTGATACATAAGACATTGCAGTTTTTTCTGATACATAAGACATTGCAGTATTTTCTGATACATAGTCTAAGGTTTCTGAACTTTTTTGTTGATTTAATTTTGTATTTTGTGCAGCATTTTGATTTTAGAGCATTTGGTGAATCATGCTTGGATAATGTTAATTATGGTGATTCAAATTTTAATTATGAAGTTGTTACTAATTTTTAGGAATTCAAGAGACATCTCTCAATCAAAATCCCATTAATTGCTCTATCATTTAATTTCATACTATTATTTTTCTTTTTTATAGTAAATTAGTTTGGTAGTTATGTATCTGTTGATTACGTATTTGGACCAAACTTATGTATCATATCCGGGATATTAAGTAATTAATATAAAAGTTGAGAGAGAGGGTAATTAGGTAGCAAAGTGTTGATGTTTATGTTGTTTACCCTAAAACAAACCACGTGACTATGCCACATTACCATCCACATATAAAATGTTAGTATTTTTTCATTATATGACATTCCTTTCTTCTTTATTTTTACTTTTATTTTTATTTTTATTTTTTTGCAAAGCAGTGAAACGGAAAAAATAAAAAACCAATGTTTTGCTAATTACTTCATTAGTGTTTTAAAAGTTCTAGATTTCACCTTTTCATTAGTATTATAAAAGTTCTAAATTTCATCTTGTTATTATCGTTTGAGATGAGGGACAACTTGATCTTGAACTGATGTTGACTCGGAGGAGGAGTTAGAATTTTAACTTTTAAGCTAGCAAATGTTGATGTACTAATAATTGAGTTGAATTTACTACATGCAAATTCTTTTTCAAAATAAATGAACTCTTTTAACACTTATTTAATCATTCGAAATAAATTCATTTTTCTAAATTCAGTTTTGATGAATAACCTTATTATTTTTAGAACAAGTTTGAAAAGAAGTAAAATGATACTTAATAATGATAAATTATTATTTAATTATGTCATTCATTAACTTTTTGAAGATGTGTGCCAAATTCAAAGATTCATTAATTTTAGATTAGAGGGGGTATTTATTAAATCATTTTAACATAAGTATTTTGAGTAAAAGCTAGCAAAGCCAAATAAATCATTTGAGTAACTTATTTGAAGTTTAGTTTGAAATTTATTACTTTTACGAGTAAATCTTAATTTTAACTTTTATACTGGCCTAATAATTAATGGATTTATCAGTTTAATAAGACTCTTTTGTTGGATTTCACATTTTTAAATCTATTAACAGGAAAAAACTTATTTTTTAGATGATCAAAGGAATTTAATAATAGCGATGTTACATTTAATAAAATTTTCAAATAAAATATTATGTAACCACCGTTTGTCTACCTTGATTAAAAATAAAAAAACCATGTAAATTTTGTCAGTTTCACTGACGTTTTTAAATAAAAATAAAAATAAAAATAAATAAGAAAATAATGTCATATAATTAAAAAATACTAACATTTTACATGTGGATGATAATGTGGCATAGTCACATAGTTTTTTTTTTTTTTATCTAGGTGGCATGCTTGGTAGAATTTCGTTAAGGGGAGGGGTATTTTTAAGCCAAATATTTAACAGAGGGGTATTTTTGAGTTAAATATTTAATGAAGGGGTATTTTTGAACCAAAAATCTAACGAGGGGCATTTTTGAGCTATTTTAGATAGTTCAGGGATATTTTTGAGTCTTTTCCGTTTTAAGATTGTGAATTTGAGTAAAAAAATAAAAAAGTAAAAGTTCTTAGAGAAATATTTTTTTTTTAAGAAAATAATTTCGGAATCTTAAGGAATAGGAGTAAATTTTCATTTTCCCCCTCAATTTTGCTTACATGGATTAACCTACCAATGGAGCCCCATCAGTGGCGGATGCACATGTATTCCAGGGGTTCATCCGAACCCCCTTCGCCGAAAAATTATACTATTTTTAAATGATAAATTTTTTTTTTATGTATAAATAATAGAGGCTGAACCCCCTTCGACTAGTCCGTATATGTACTACTGAACCCCCTCACTGAAAATCTTGGATCCGCCTCTGAGCCCCATAGCGTCATCTTTAAGACCTTACTTAATAATGGTTAATATGATTTTAATTTTTAATTTTAGAACCGACAAAAATTAATTTTTAAGTTTTTGCATTAAGAAACGTTGTAAGACATCTTTTTTAAGTGTTTCTTGGAAATTACTAAATTTTAGGCAATGCATACGATTCTTTTCTTATTAGAGGAAACTGCATATATCTTGTAGTATTGTGTTGAAAAATAATCAATTGAATATATATGCTTCTCATATTTCTAGAAAACCCTGAAAAAAATCGACCACCCAAAACGATGAAAATCGACGTAATTCAATTTGGTTCCATCATTTAAAATAGTATCAACTTAATTGGTTTGATTTCCCCTAGTCCGTAATTACGTGAATTGTTTACCCCAGTAGGTGATATTCATTGATCTTACACTAAGAAATTCAATTGTGAAAATGGGCCAGGGGAAGTCATTTTTTTTGAATATATTGAGATGTAATTTATGAAAATTTGGAATCAAAATATGAATAAAGTTACCAAAATAAGTTATCTATTTAATAAGTTATCAAAATAGTCTAAATGTGATAATTTATTACGTTTTATACCTTTTTTGTAACGGTTTGACAGTGGATGTGTACGGTAAAAAAGTTTTAGTAAAACGTAGTAATAATTTATTATGTTTTACAAAATTTTTTTAAAAAACATAATAATTTATTACATTTTATAAATTTTTTTGTAAAACGTAATAATTTATTATGTTTACATGATTTGACATAAAGAAGTAATGTGATAGTACATTGAGTTTTTTAAAAAAAATTATAAATTAAAACTTTTTATTATAATTTATAAATTATAATTTTTTATTACATTTCTTACCAATTTTTTTTTTTTCAAAAAGTTATTGCTTTGTTTTGTCAAATCGAGTACCACCTAACTCACTCTTTTTAACTTTTTCTTTCATAAATCGTATTAAGAAGTTAATTTTTAATAAATAAAAAAATAAAAATACGTAATTATAAATTTATTTTATCAATACGTAATAAAAATTACATTGTTTTCTTAATTTAGTCAGATGAATGTATAATTATTGATGTCACATCTCATACAAACTGACCGAATGATTAAAAATGTATTAAATATTATGTTTTAGAAAATATATTATATTTTTAATCAAAGGGTCACACGCTCATGTAAAGTTAAAATTTACGTAGAAAAAAATATATTTTCTATTCATCAACCAAACACCGTAAAATATTTTTTGAAAAATATTTTTCACTCAGCAATCAAACATTAAAAAAAATAAGTAAAATATCAACTTATTTTCTATAAAAACATTTTTCATGAAAAATATTTTCCATCGTACCAAACACACCCTAAATTGTGTTTAAATTAATGTGTATTGGGAGAGAAAAAAATGAATATTTGATCCCTTTTCAATAAAATGTTTCTCCTTTTTTTTTTTCTTTCTCTTCCATTTATCTACTTCTCTTCCTATTTAGTTTTTTTACTTCTCTCTCTACTCTCTCCCCATTTCCTCTCCATCATTCTTCTTTTTTGATCATATACGAATCAAGTGTAATTTCTATCATCTTTGGTTTTATGGTTTAAATTTATAGATTTTTCATTTTTATATCTTGTTTCATCAAGATTTGTGTTAAAATTTCTCTCAATTTTATATACAATTCCTTCGCTTTTCATTTTCGGCCGACGACGTTTTCTAGTCAATTAATGATTTCTGGCGTAGATAGCAGCGATATAATATTAAAAGTTATTTTCTGTGAGAAAATGTTAAATCATATGAAATTCACACAGTAAGTCCACTAAATCTATAAACAAAACCAATTGTTTTATGAATATGGAACAACGATTCATTGCAATTTAAATGAGTAAATTTGTATTATAATGAAAAAAAAATTTCAACGAGCATGACCGATGATTGTGTTGTTTTTCGATCTTAATTCTGATCTGGTCAGAAGTAAAATTCGAATGAAGAAGAATATACTTTTAAGTGTGAAAAAGAATAAGGTAGTAACTGTTTTCAGAGAAATATGGATTGATTGATATCTTTTAAAAAAAAAAGGATTTACCTTTTTAAGTATTTAACTATTTTGAAAGAAATAAGGTGGTGATTGATATTCTATTTTTTTTTATTTTTTTTTTGTTTTAAAATTATTTTTAAATGATTTTTTTCTTTTATTTTAAAAGTTCCTATTAATTGTAATTTAAAAAAATATTGTTATGATTTTCAATGCAATGTTTCCGTCACCCCTTTTTCCCCCAAAATTCTTTCTTGTGCTTGTTTGGGCAATCTAGACTACTATGATGTAATGTATCTTTTGCATGTTAGTTTGCCCCACATTAGTTGAGAGACCATCATCTTATGATGTTGGACGATTTAGTTTGTCCCATAAAATTTCTTTCTAATTCCCCTTGTTGACCAAGCAAAGATCATGCTGAAACTCAGAACACCAATGGAACACTCTCTTCTTACCCTTCGTCATTATCTTCCCAGTCGTTTCCTTTCTATTCGTTGTTATGATGTTTCATATTCAAATAGCAGAGATTCACCAGTCAAAAGGAATGAAATAGTTTAAGCTCAAATTTTACACACTATCTACACATCAGATACAATTTCACGAAATGTATTGATTGCACATCCTAATAATATAATTCTTCCAATATTTGCCTATTTGATCACACTTCTTTGCAGGTCTACCTAAAACCTACTAAGAACATATAATGGTTTCTATTTGGCTACAAAGATAGAAGAATATATTCCCTGCCTACTGAAAAATGCTAGTCACAGAACGATCGCCATGTATGCGCCAAATTGTTTCACCAAGAAGGTTTGCAACTGAAAGAACAGTCAGCTGTGGGAAATAGTTTTTGTCCATCACAGGAATTGTGTTTGTCGTGATAACCTCTTGAAATAGCCCACTTGACAACCTTTCCACTGCAGGGGGGCTGTCGTCACAAAATATCAGCACTTCGATTAATAAAGCCAACAGCAAGCAATATGCAACAACAACAACAACAACATACCACGTGTAATTCTACAAAGGTGGGGTCTGGGGAGGGTAGGGTGTACACAGACCTTAACCCCTACCTCAACAGAGGTAGAGAGGCTGTTTCCAAAAGACCCCTGGCTCAAGTAATGCAAATAAAGAACATACAAAAGGAAAGAAATAAAACATGTATCGGAGGAAGCATCACATAGCATATAGGGAAGGGAAACAGTAACAACAGCAAAATCATGTGACAAGACACAAAGGATAGCAACATAAATCGCAAGACAGGAACAGCAAACAATATGCATTATGACTAAATTGCTAACCAGTATAAGTGCACTAAAGAGAAAGATAGCAATAGTATTTGCATGAAATTGACAGAAAACAGCCACCTCAAGTCTTGTCTTGACATCACTCTTATACAAAAGTCCAATACAAGACAAAACTCCCATAATATCCAATTTCGACGAGCTAAGAGTTTTCTGGCCAATGGCTGACAGAAATGGAATAGATGATGTTCTCGAGAGGAAAGAGATATTCACATGAAAATTTGAACTTCACTCATAAATGGACACCTCTAAATCCAGAAATCATTTTATCTATTCACAAGCTTTTCCTCTTGTATTAACTAACTATTGCTGGATAATCTCTTACCAATTATCAGTTCAAACTCCACAAGTAATAGTCCAAATCTGCACAGGAATTAACTATGCTCCTGGTCCATAACAAGTACTGTTGCACTAAAATTTAACCCTGGTTCATGAACTACCAAAGAATAGAACAATTTGAAATAGAACAATTTGGACACAGGAAGAATCCAATTGCACGTTAAAGAACCAAAAAGTCAAGTGTGTAGAATAGAATCCATATTTTTCACCTAGATACAGTACAACTGAAAGCTTATTCCAAAATATATAAAGATTTCTGCATGCTTGTACAATGCACAGAATCGTTACCTAAAAACACCATGTGTACAGCATGCATAAATTTCCCTTGCTCCCTCCTCGTGCAAAAGTTCTGCACCTTTGGCAATAGTCCCTACGACCCATCAGCAAGATGTTAAGTTGTTAACTGATGATATTCAAAACTAATCTCCACGGAAAAAAGAAGGAATATTAACACTGCAAAATCTAAGACAGATTTACGTGCTACGAATAAAGCTGGATTCTCAAAACACCACACTTGATAATAACATTTCTTTTAAGAGCGCGGAAAATTTCTTTTAGAAATTTCCAGTTGTGGCTTGCCATGAGTATCTGAAATATGTAATCAAGCTCACCTGCTGTGTCAATCATGTCATCAACCATGACTGCAACTTTTCCTTTAACATCACCAATCAGGTTCATAACCTGCAGGCAACAACAAAAGAATCAATGAGAAAATAAAATGGCATGAAATGCAACCCAAAAATAAAAAAATTAAACTGATCCTAGAACCTACAACTTATTGCTCTGTGAAATACTATAAAAACTCTCAGCATTGTTCTTTCGTATTCATCGAGTATGAGCATGTCCGGTTTTCTGCCTCTTTATGTGGATATTTATTCGTAAAGGTGAAAGTGGTAAAATAGAGGGGGAAGCTATACAAAAATTGTAGGCAGATGCACACAAAACTAAATACACCACTGTACAATAATTATGTGATATCTTGATCTCACTAAGCATTTGGCCTAGATCAAGTCATCTACCAGAGATGTTGCAGCAGCAGTCATTACGTGGTCCAAGAGGATGATGCAACTATCATTTATTTTTATCCCCACAATTTATTCCATGAAGATTTAGTTTTGCTTCTTTGCATACATGAGATGACTTGATCAATATGATGAGGAAATAGCGGAGCCTAAGTTAGATAGACACAAGGATAAACATAAGCCAGAAAATTTCTTTCGATGAATAGATAAGAATCACTTCATGTTTAAAGACTATATTGCTCAATTACATGAATATTTTTAGGAAGATTCTTAATTACAGCTATTATCAAATAAATAGTCATAACAATCTTTGACAAAGAATCTTCATGGTGACGGAACTCGGAGGGCAAGAGAGGAGGAGGAGGGGGGACCAAAAGTCTGCATGGGACCTCTTCTCACCTTTCTTTAATCCCCCAAAAAATGGAACTAAGAGAATTAAGTGTAAAAGGGCTTCATGAACAACTTCGGAAGTCTACCCAAAGAAGCTTGTTTGGCTCGTCCATATCTTGCGCTAGGTCAATGCCAGGGTCTGAAGGATGATATACTGGTGGAACTACATACTAATAAGTGTAAGGCCAACACTTTGGTCTCGAGCCAAATCAGAATACGTAGCAGACTGATGTAACTGGATGCATCTACACCACACATTTATGAGTAAAAGAAGCTGGAGATAAAACTGTATTAAGAGCAAAATCAAAACTTTATCTTTGAAACTACCTCGGCAAGATTGTGATCCTGGCGTCTCTTGTCAACAATGGCTAAAGGTGCAGATAACTCTTTTGCAAAAGCACGTGCTCTAGCAACTCCCCCGACATCAGGAGAGACCACCACCAGATCATTGGAACAAATCTTCTTGCTAGCAAGGTAATCAAGGATAACAGGCTAACATGTACAAAGAACGCAAACTGATCAGATAAGTAAATTTGCAGTTCTTAATGTTTGTGATACACTTAATAGATTACCTGACAATATACATGATCCACTGGAATGTCAAAATAACCCATGGATTGCCCAGAGTGAAGATCACAAGCTAGAACACGATCGGCACCTGCTTCTGTTATAATGTTCCCGACCAATTTGGCAGCAATGGATTGACGACTTTGTGCCTGAAAAGATATAAAATATGATAAATAAAAACCTACTTAAGGATGTCCTTTTATTATTACTTGTTTCTTTATGTCAAAGACCAAAAGTTTGAAACATCGTTTTTCCCATTCTTTTGGTAAATACTCATCAAGTGATAACAACAACAACAACAAACCCAATATATTCCCACATAGTGGGGTCTGGGGAGGGTAGAATGTACGCAGTCCATACCACTACATCCGAAGAAGTAAAGAGGCTGTTTCTGATAGACCCCCGGCCATCAAGTGATAACTCTTTCGAATTAACCGGAGAAATCCAGGCTGACATGAGAAGTGAAAACGAGAAAAGGATAAACAGGATAGGAGAATCCAAGCTAAACATAGTTAAGTGCAGTACCGCTCAAGAGAAAAGAGCATAATATACTGATCAATTATGCTTCAATCCCAAATTAGTTGGGATAGGTTAGATGAATCTTTCGTATCCAGTACGCTTTATTCAGATCCATCCTATTCCAACACTGATATTTTACCTCTTAAGATAAATTAGGAGCATTATAAAACTAGAGGTTCACTAGCTCTCATAGTTATTCTTATAAACGGTTATACAAGTCCAACCAACATTAAAACTCTGATACCATGTGAGAAATAAAAGCACGGGAAAAGTATTATTGAATTGTGTTTTTTCTACATTATTACACTTGGCCCTACTATATATTGTAACACTATGTTGGATAGAGTTTGGATATGTTTAGGACTTCAAATTTCCTAGTTTGAGTAGTTCGTTATGATTATATTTCAGCGTTCATTTTTTAGTTGGGATACTTTATTAGTGTTATGTTAGGAGTCTTCTTAGTTTTTGCAACACTATTTAAACAGTTCATGACTTCATTAATAATATACAGATTTTACATCACTTCTACAAGTGTTTATATGGTATCAGGGAGCTATACGTTCTAATGAGACAGATCCAATTTTTCTTCTCCACGCCGATCACCATCAATGGTCAACAACGACAACAGTCCCGGAGTTGTCAATGCTGACAACACAAATGTTACCAACATCATTATTCAATTCAATCCTGCTTCCCAATTACACATCAAACTCAGGTGGCCACAACTTTGCCACCTGAAAAGCTCAATTTTCCATGCTTATGAATGGCTACAACCTCTTTGGCATTTTGATGGGACCATTCCGGCTCCTAGTCGCACTCTCACCCTTCCAAGATTGTTGCAGCCGACTAGTTTAGAACAGCTGGAATGCTTTACATACCACTTATGTAAACAAATTACAAACCTGAGTCTTCAATCTGCGTGATAAACTTGCTCGTGTCACGAAGGGCCCTCACTCCATCAACAAATATATTCACACTATTCGGTCCCTTTAAGATGAGTTAGACACTGTTGGTGCCCCTGTATCCAACCTTGAACTCATCATCAAAATACTCAGTGGTTCTGAGTTTCGTGAGATACTTGTTGCCAGCCGTGCACATGACACAAATATCTCCTATGAGCAGTTGTTTGAAAAGCTTCTTGACCATGAGCTCTTTCTGCGTAACGATGATGCTAAGAAACTGTCCAGTCCCATAACCGTCCCATTCTCTAGTCCCACCAAACCTAACACCAAAAATGTCATACAAAACAACAATTCCCAGCAATGGCATCAGAGTCCGCACCTCAACCCTCAACCACAGTGGCAATCCAACATGAACCCAAATATTCTCACTTGTTTCCCACTATGGAACAGGATTGACCACACCGCAAATGTTTGCGGCTCAAAGTCACATGATCACTTTGAAGCCAAAGCTAACTATGCCGTTGGATTAAATGCCACTACTAATCCCTGGATAATCGACTCAGGACCCACCCACCACATAACAACGGAGCCACACAACCTACAACAGTACCACGCGAACAAGGACGTCTCTGTGGGTGATGGTAACAAAATTCCCATTTCACACACCAGTTCTACTCAGTTAAATACATCAAATAATATTTTTAAGCTAAACACACTTATATGGCCTATTCATTAAGCGCAAGATTCTTAAAACTCCCATTTCACACACTGGTTCTACTCAGTTAAATGCATCAAACAATATTCTAAACTAATCCACTCTCTGTGTGCCCCGTCTATTAACGTAAGCTTCTCTCTGTTTCCAAACTTTGTCAAGATAACCTAATGTTTGCTGAAATTTTTTCCTTTTGATGTTGTTGTAAAGCATCTGAAAACATGGAAACCGCTAGTGCACGACTGGTACAAAAAATGGACTATACGAGTGGCCTGTCTCACATCCCTAAGATCACATGTCCACCACGTCCACTCCCACCACCACTTGGCATCTGGGTCATCCCCCTCTAGAATTCTTATGTTTATTTTGAAGCTACCATTCCATGAGAGAGACAAATTTTTTCATTGTAATTCTTACTTATCTAATAAAGCCCATAAGCATCCTTTCAATCAATTAACACTGAGTTAGCTCTAAACTACTAGATATAATCTTTAGTGATTTGTGAGGGCCACTCCCCGATTCTATTTCTTGATAAAAAATTGTAATATTTGTTGATCAATATCGAAGATACACCTGGCTCTACACATTAAAATGTAAAGTTGAAGTTAAAGACCTATTTCAAAAATTCCATCCCTTGATGCGAAAACATTTTGACACAAAAATCATATCCTTATACACTGATGGTGGAGGAGAGTAAAGAGTCTTGAACCTTATCTTTCCACCCACGGCACCACAAACATCTTTCTACCCCTCCTACCCTCAAGGAGTTGCTCTCACTAAGCGTCATCATTCCCATATCATTGAGACTACAAGAACTTTCTTAAATGAGGCATCTCTTCTGTCACAATTTTGGTCTTTCGCATGTTATTATATTGTCTATCTCATTAACCACCTACCCACCCCACTTCTAAATAACCATAAAAATACTTGGAGAAATTATGTAAAATATGTATATTGTTAATGAAGGCATGAGTTGTTTAAATTGAGTTACAACATTAAGAAGACTCCTAATTGAACACTAATAAAGAATCCTAACTACACAATAATTGGTGAAATATAATCACAAACAAACTAGGAAATCTTAAGTCCTAAACATCCAACATAATGTTCCAATACGCTCCTCAAGTTAGGCTTAGTGACCCATCTCCTAATTTGAATAGATTCCTCTCAAATGTAGACTTAGTCCGTACTTTGGTGAGTATGTCAGCTAGTTGGCCAACACAGCGGACATAAACAACATGAACCTTTTTGTTTTCAACATAGTGGTGAAAGTCCACGAGTATGCTTCACACAACTACGGAGGACAAAATTCTTTCCCAAGAATGCAGCTCCAAAACATAGGTTGAGCAACTCAGAGGCACTCATTACTGAGTGGACATTTTTGTAGTCGAACAATAGCTCATCAGTCAAGATCTCATTAACATAGTTCGTTGGGGAGAAAACTAAATCTTCAGAGCTGCTTATAACATCCACACCAAGAAATAGTGAGGATTTCCTAGATATTTAATTGAGAAATGAGAGGTAGGCAAAGTGATAATTTGATCAAAAAGAGTGGTTGCTCCTATAGATAATAATGTCCCCGACACAGACAAGGACGAACAATGTATTACCTAGACCATGTCTGACAAGTAGCAACATATTTGATATTGTCTTGACAAGCCTAGGGAAGAAGATAACCTGTGAGGGAATTGTACCACACCTGTGGGCTTGTTTCAATCCATAGATTACATTATGTCACTGACAGATGTGAGTCGGTTCGCTCATCACTAGCATACCCCAAAGGTTGTTCTATGTACACCTCTTTGTCTGGTCATCCAGGAGGAAAGCATTATTGGAAGAAGTGTCAGTTGCAACGAGGTGCCACAAAAAGAATGATGCGAATTGTGGTAAGCTTAATAACTGAGTTGAATGTCGTATGGAAGCCAATGTTCGACCTTTGAGTGAGGCCTTTTGCAACCAAACACACTTTGCATCTGTCAACGAACCCAACTGCATTCCTTTAGATCTTGAAAAACCACTTACCGAATACAATATTTTGTCGGGTCATGTGGTTCGGAGAATCAATTTGGTTTTATGCCTGGTCGCTCCACGACTGAGGAAATTCACCTTGTGCGGAGATTGGTAGAGCAGTATAGAGAAAGGAAGAGGGATCTTCACATGGTGTTTATTGACTTGGAAAAGGCGTATGATAAGGTCCCAAGGGAGGTTCTTTGGAGATGCTTGGAGGCGAGGGGGTTCCGGTGGCGTACATCAGAGCGATTAAGGAAATGTATGAGGGAACAAAGACTCGGGTAAGGACAGTGGGAGGAGATTCTGAGCATTTTTCGGTCTTGACAGGGTTGCATCAGGGATCAACTCTTAGTCCGTTGTTATTCGCTTTGGTGATGGATGTGTTGACGTGAAATATACAAGGCGAGGTGCCTTGGTGTATGCTTTTCATGGATGATATAGTTCTGATTGATGAGTCGTGACAAGGGGTTAATGATAAGTTAGAGGTTTGGAGACAAACCCCGGAGTCTAAAGGTTTCAGGTTGAGTAGGACCAAGACGGAGTACTTGGAGTGCAAGTTGAGTGACTCGAGGCAAGAGGAGGAGGTGGTAGTGAAGTTGGATTCTGAGGCGGTTTGCAAGAGGGATAGTTTTAAGTATCTTGGGCCTACGATTCAGGGAAATAGAGAGATAAATAAGGATGTCTCTCACCGTATTGGGGCAGGTTGGATGAAATGGAGGCTCGCTTCGGGAATTTTATGTGATAGGAAGGTGTCCCCAAGCCGAAAGGCAAATTCTATAGAGTTGCAGTCCGGCCTGCTATGTTGTATAGAGCGGAGTGTTGTCCAGTTAAGAATTCTCATATCCAAAAGTTGAAGGTGGCGGAAATGAGGATGTTGTGTTGGATGTGTGGATTCACAAGGGCTGACAGGGTTAGGAATGAAATTATTCGGGAAAAGGTGGGAGTGGTGTCAGTGGAGGATAAAATGCGGGAAGTGAGGTTGAGATGGTTTGGTCATGTGATTAGGAGAAGCATGGATGCCCCAGTTTGTAGGTGTGAGAGGTTGGCCTTGGGAGGTTTCAAACGGGGTAGGGGTAGACCGAAGAAATACTGGAGAGAAGTAATTAAACGTGATATGAGCAATTACAGCTGACTGAGGACATGACCCTGATAGGAAGATATGGAGGAAAAACATTAGGATAGAGGGATAAGGGTGTGGATGAGTCGTAGGTAGTATTTAGGTGGACTTTGGTCTCCTTTGTTTGGCAATATACAAATTTTTTGTGGATGTCGTACCTATGTTGTTTTATCATATTCTGTGCTTTTGATGCTTTTGTATACTGCCTTTTATCTTGAGCCGGGGGTCTATCGGAAACAGCCTCTCTATTTCTTTAGAAGTAGTAGTATGGACTGCGTACACTCTACCATCTCTAGACCCCACTATGCGGGAATATACTGGGTTTGTTGTTGTTGCTGTTGTTGTCGAGTCATGTGGTACAAGTTCCCACACATGGTTTTCTAGTAAAGCATTAAATTTCTTTCTCACAGCTTCCCTCTTTTCGATTATTTTTGGGCTTATCTGGAGGGGTTAGGTAGGAGCGTTGGTTCTAGGTGAGCTAGTTAATCAAACATTGGCTTTGGTTTTGTGATGTTATTTTGTGAGTGAGTCACTATATGTTTGGAGGAGATGGTGTGTGTGGTGGTGATATGGCTAGTTTATGTAGCTCGACTATTGGTGCAAGGGTAGCAAGAAGGGGAGCCATGGGCGATTTTTGGTGGTTCAACCAACGTTGATAAAGTAGCAAAGGTTGTTTCATATTTTTTGGGTGAAGAGGAGGAGGAAGCGGGCAGATATGAAGGGGGTTGGCAGTTGGCCACTGGCCAATAGATGATAACCGCATAAGGGAGGTCGCACGGGAGTGGAATTCGTGGAAGTTGGTGATATAGAAGGAGGAGATATACTAGTAAGTGGAGTCTATGAAATGATCATATCCGTTGGAGCCAAAGGAATCGCACCTGGGACTTATAATAGACTCATGTAGCTGGAGAGGGAGGGAGAAATTGGAGCGTGGGAAAGATCTATTGTAGGGATAAGATGCATTAAATATAAGGGTACAGGCTGGTTTGTAGAATTGGAAAAGTTAAGAGTGAAATTTGGTAAGTTAACAAGTAAAGTATTTGTCCTAAGAACTCTTTTTTGAGAATAGTATTTGTCTTAAGAACTCTAGAGTGGGGATGACCTAGTTGTTGATGCCCAGTGGTGATGAGAGTAGATATGGTGGACATGTGAGCTTGGGGATGTGAGATAGGCCACTTATATAGTCCAGTGTTGTTCCGGCTGTGCACTAGCAGTTTCGCATTTTCAGATCCTTCACAAAAAAATCAAAAGGAATAATTCAATAGACGTTTACGTTATCTTGACAAAGTTTGGAAACACCCTGAGTAGAGGAAAGCCATGAAAATAGAATTTGATACTTTACTGAAAAACCATATGTGGGAACTTGTACCGCATACCCCGACTAAACGTATTGATCCTGTAAGTGGCTTTCTACGTTCAAAAGAAATGCAGATGGGTACGTTGATAGATACAAAGTACGCTTGGTTGCAAAAGGCTTCACTCAAAGGTCCGGCATTGATTGCCAGGCGACACTTAGCTCGATCGTCAAGCCTGCCACGATCCATATCGTCCTTTCAGTGGCACTTCGCTACAACTGGCACATCCGTCAACTTGATGTCAACAATGCTTACCTCCAGAATGACCGGGACAAAGAGGTGTACATGGCACATTCTCCGGGGTTTGCTAGTGATGACAACTCGACTCACATCTGTCAGTTGCACAAGGCGATCTATGGATTGAAACAAGCCCCCCAGGCACGGTTACAGTGTCCTCAAAGGTAATCCTTCCTCTCTAGGCTATCTGAAGACAAAATCAAATACCTCGCTATTTGTCAGACATGGCTCGTCCATGTCTATGTCGACAACATTATTATCACCGGGAGCAAACCTTCCTGTGTCACTCAAATACCTCGGTACTTGTCAGACATGGCTCGTCCATGTCTATGTCGACAACATTATTATCACTAGGAGCAAACCTTCCTGTGTCACTCATATTATCACTTTCCTTGCCACTCATTTCTCAGATAAAGATCTAGGCAATCTTCACTATTTTCTTGGTGTTGATGTTATATGTAGCTCTGAAGGTCTAATTCTCACCCAGGCGAACTATGTAAATGAGATCTTGGATGATGAGCTAAGGTCCGACTGCGAAAGTCCACTCGCCAATGAGCGCCTCTGAGTTGCTCAACCTATACCATCACCTGACTAGGCAACTCGTTATCGAGTCTTAGGTAAGCTCTAATACTTGTCTTTCACTAAATTGGGCATAGTCTGTGAGGTCAACAAGTTGTCTCAGTTCATGCAAGCACCATCAGACCTTCACTGGAAAACTGTGAAGTGTGTTCTCCAGTACCTTCATGGTATGATCTAACTACGCATGTGTGCGACCCCATTTATGACCATAATTTGCATGCATACTGTAATGCGGATTAGGTTGGGGGCATCGCTGATAGGGTCGCTACATTTGGTTACATATTGGTTGCATTCCAATTAGTTAGTGCACAGAAACTAAGGTCCTGTGTGTCCATGAAAATAATAATTTTCTGAAGTTGAAGTTGAAGTTGGAGTTGGAGTTGTGTTTGGCCATAAATATAAATTGGAGTTGTTTTTGAAATTTTGTGAGAGAAATAGGAGCAAAAAAAGTGAAAACAAGTTACTAGTTTTCACTTTTCAAAATACAATTTGGAATTGTATTTGGAATTCTCATGGCCAAACACATACTGTTTTCACTTTTTTCACTAAAGTGAAATAATTTTTCGAAAAAAATTAAAAACTTTTCATGGCCAAATGGCTACTAAGAAAAGCAAAATATTGTCTTTGGCTTTTCCACCGAGGCTGAATACGGGGCAGTGACTAATGCCCTTGTTGAAACCCTATGGGTCACTATTCTTATGAGTGAGCTGCATTTCCAGTATTAAGTTACCTACCATTTACTGTGACAATCTTGGAGCTTCTCTCTCGAGCAAGAATCCTGCCCTCCATAACCATTTGAAGTGTGTTGCTATGGACTTTCACTTTTTTTGCCACCATGTCAAAAGGAAAAAAGGGTCATGTTTTTCATGTCCATAGTACCGACCAAACTATATGACACTCCCACTAGAGCACTGGCTAGGCCTACAGTTTATAGTAATCTATTCAAGTTAGCTTAGTGACCCATCACCTAACTTAAGAGGGTGTACTGGAACACTACTTGAATATATGTTTAGGACTTTAGATTTTCCTTGTTCAAGTTACTTGTTTATGATTTTATTTCAGAATTCAGTGTTTAGTTAGGATACTTTATTAGTGTGCAGTTAAGAGTTTTTTGATTTCTTGTAACTCTATTTGAACAACTCATCCCTTCACTAATAATATACAGTGGTTTGACGCATGAGGCTGACGTGATAGTGAAGCGGAATTCCCAGGCCATTCGGAAGAGAGATAGTTTCAAGTGTCTTGGATCTATGATTCAGGAGAATGGAGAGATTGACAAGGATGTCACGCACCGTATTGGTGCAGGGTGGTTGAAATGGAGGCTCGATTTAGGAGTCTTGTGTGATAAGAAGGTGTTTCCTAAGCTTAACAGTAAGTTCTATAGAGTCTGACCGACTATGCTGTATGGAGTAATGTATTGGCCAGTCAAGAACTCCTACATCCAAAAGTTGAAGGTGAAGAGATGAGAATGTTGAGATAGATGTGTGGATTTACTATGAGAGATAGGGTTAAAAATGAGATTATTCGTGAGAAGGTAGGAGTGACTTCGGTGGAAGACGAGATACGGTAAGTGAAGTTTAGATGGTTCGAGCATGTGATGAGGAGGTGCACGGATGCCGCAGTACGGAGGTGTGAGAGGTTGGGTATGGATTGTTTCAGGCGAGGTAGAGGTAGGCCGAAGAAATATTGGAGGGTGGTGATTAGACATGACATGGAGCAGTTACATCTTATGGAGGACATGACCCTTAATAGAAAGGCTTGGAGGACACGAATTAGGATAGAGAGTTAGTCGGTGCGTCCTTACTAGGAAGGAGTGCTTTGTTTGTATTTGTGCCTGTAGCCGTAGTGTTATGTGTGTCTTGTAGTTTCTTGTATGTGGTGTTTCGGTGATGTTTGTGATTTAGGATAGATAGTTTATAGTATTACTCTGTGGGTCTTTTGTTTCTTTTATTATATATCTAGTGGTGTGTTATCCCATTTTGTTGTTTGTTTTTATGTTTTTATGTTTGTTATACTGTTATTTGTCTTGAGTCGGGGGTCTATCCGAAACTATATCTCTACTTCATCTGAGGTAGTTATAGATTGTATACACTTTACCCTCTCCAGACCCCGGGAATACACTGGGTATGTTGTTGGATTTTACATCACTATGTTAAGTGCTTATACTATACACTACAATCCCTTTCCATGTAGGACATTATATACAATCCTAATCTTTTTTTTTAAAACTGGTAACTTTGTATATATTGATAGAAACAGATCAGTACTGAGGCTGTAGTGAGGCCATATTTACAAATAAATCCTATGATCCTATGTCTATAATGAATCCAACACATCAAAAATAGATTTAGGATCATTAGACCAAATCTGATTACACCAAAAACATAGAATCAAGATACAATTCAACTTGATCTGTTCTATAGTATTCTCTACATTCTCAATACACCTAACATTACTCTCTTTCCAAATTGTCCACCATATGCTAGCTGGTATGATTCTCCATCTACTTCTATTTTTAGCCTGAATACCGGCTTCTTCCCAACTTTGAAGGGTCTCGTTAATCTTTTCGGGCATAAACCAAGACAAACCTTTGAGATTTAGGAATAGCCTCCATAATTTTCCTGTGATCTTGCAATGAAGGAACAAATGCTTAACAGTTTCTGCCTGCTCTCCACAAAAAACACAGCTAGGACACAGTGTCATCCCCCTTTTCATCAGATTGTCTTTTGTAAGGACTGCTTCCTTGGATAGAAGCCAAATAAAACAAGATACTTTGTGAGGAATATTTACCTTCCAGATAATTTTCTAGGGCCATTTGACATTCTATTGATTGTGGTTGTTCATCCCCCTATATGCTTTGCCAACCTTTAAGGTTCCTTTGTCACTACCCTGCCACCAAAGTTCATCTTCCCTTCTTATGTCCCTTTAAACTGGCCGATAGTGTAAAAAAATTCTGCGACTTGTGATTTCCCAGTCATTTAATTGTCTTCTGAAATTGATCTCCCACCCTTCGGCTGTCCACATTTCTGCAGTGGTCTTGTGTTGTAGCATTAAGTTATAAATGCCTGGATGGATATTCCTCAAAACCCCCCATCTCATACCAACCATCTACCCAAAAGTTTGTCTTTCCCCCATTCGTCACTTTAACCTTGGTGTTGATCTTGAATTTATCCCACAAAGCCCTTATAGATCTCCACAGGTTCACACTATATGGTGTACTTATTTCCTTTGTCATCCATTTGTTTTCCTCCTCATACTTGGCTTCAATGACTTTTCCCCACAACATTTGTTTATCATTAGCATACTTCCATATCCATGTCATTCTGAGGGCCTTGTTGTAATTTTGCAGATTTTTAATGCCCAAACCCCCTTCACTTTTCTCTACTATCAAATTTTTCCATTTGACCAAATTGTAACCTTTTCCGTCCTTGTTTCCTTGCCATAAGAACTTCCTTCTAATCTTGTCCAATCTATCTGTGACCCCTACGGGTATGGGAAATAAAGGCATCATGTAAGTTGGTATAGCATCTAGAACAGAGTTAATAAGAGTTACCCTACCTCCTACTGACAAGTATTACCCCTTCCATTTCACCAGCTTCTTTTCACACTTCTCTATTACCCCGTTCTAGATTTCTTTGGATTTTGATTTGACACCCAAAGGCATCCCAAGGTATGTCGTTGGTAGAGCCCTAACCTGTCCACCTAAAATTGTATCTAGTGTTTCCATGTTGTTTACTTCATTAATGGGGTATAGAGAACTCTTTCTCCAATTAATGTGTAACTCAAAAATCCTTTAAACAGAGCCAGTATCACTCTCAAATATTTGAGTTGATCTTATTTTGCCCCACAAAAGATAAGTGTATCATTTGCATATTGTAGATGAGTCACCTCTAAGCTTTCCCTTCCTTCTCTGGCCATATCGAACCCGCTCAACCAGCCTCTTGTGTTTGCTATTTTGATCATATTATTGAGTCCCTCCATGTCTAACAAAAACAGGAAGGGGGATAGGATCCCCCTGCCTAAGGCCTCTTTCTGCTCTAAAATAACCTACTGGTGCACCATTAATCAACACTGAGAATTTCATTGAAGATATGCAAAATTTTATCCACTGAATCCACTTAAGTCCGAATACCATCTTCTTCAAAACTCCAAGCAATTAACCCCAATTAACATAGTCATAAGCTTTTTCGATGTCAAGCTTGCATAGAATTCTTGCTTTCTTCTACTTTAGTCTTGACCCAACAGCTTCATTTGCCACTAGGATTGCATCCATAATCTGCCTACCTTTACTAAATGTCATTTGTTGTGAGTTGACCAACTTTTCCATCGCCCCTTTCAATCTCTTTGTTAGGACTTTGGAGAAGATCTTATATATACTTCCTATCAGGCTTATGGGTCTGAAATCCTTCAACTCAGTGGCACCTTTCTTCTTAGGAATGAGGGCAATTAAAGTAGCATTGAAGCTTCTTTCAAATGATACGGGCACGACCACGAAGATGGATGAGTGCGAGAGTGAATTGACCCGAGACTTGGAATGTGCAAGGGAAGTGCAAAGGAGGGCCCAATTACACACCAAAACCGTCCATACATACTCCAAGGGCACCTTTGTTATTCGCTCTTTATTAAGGGGTCCTTTTGTATTCTATTTTGTAACCTACTATATATAGAACATTTTAGGTCATTTACTAGTAGATTTTGATAATGTTGTAAGTCTTGAAAGACATTGAAACACAAAGTCCCCTCTGCCTTTTAGAGGAAACCCGAAATTAGGTTCAACCAAGTGTGGAATCACTTGTGTTGTTTGTTCTTGGCTTGGATACGTTGGGTGCTTGGGAGATTGACATCCCTCTTGTGTCCACGTAAGAGTGTAGGTGTTGTTATTACATGTACTAAGGGTCTTAGTGTTTGATATACACTTAGGTTCCTAGTTATTGTAATAATCTATGTCTCATTACCTATCTTTACATTTTGTTGTTATCATCTACTTGTTGTTGTGTTGTGGACTGTTTTAGGTCCTTTGTTGAATCCGAAACTTGCATTATTGTTGTTCATCTCGTTCTTCACGTTATTGTAGTGTTGTTGGCTGTTTTGGGTGTTAAAATACACCATCATATCTTGTATTCTTGTTGTAGTTGTTGAATCTGTGAGTGGTCTCCATTTGGTCCTCGGATCCTTGTGGTTTGTGGACTGTTTTGAATCGTTTTTGGTACGTACCAAGTTTGTATTGTATCATTCCATGCTCATGGAAGTTTTGAAAAGCCTTCATTCATGTTTAACAATCTCCCAGTATTTAATGAAGAAGCCCATAGTGAAGCCATCAGGTCCTGGGGCTTTGTCCTTTACACACGACTTGAGACATTTCAACACTTCTTCTTCCTCGAAGTTTCTCTGTAAACTCTCTTTCACCTCTATTGAAATGACTGGACAATTAGAGAAATTGCTAGCAGGTCTCCATTGTGAAGTTTCTGTGTACAACCTCTGATAAAAATCAACTCTCTTTTTCAATTCTGTCTGTGTCCTGTGTGATCTCACCTTGTACCTCTAATTGATCAATGTTATTGTATCTCTTGTGGGCATTTGCAACTCTGTGGAAATACTTAGTGTTCCTAATACTATTTTAACATTAATAAATGTTGAAACTACTGTAAGTTGACAACAAACAGTCAAGCTTTAATCTCAAACTGTTGGTGTCACTTATATGAATTATTTTCTTCGGTTGAATCTTGTTCTTAGTTAAACCCTTCAAAGATATTGTAGTTTTGAGAAAAGTTTCCTCATTATCTTAAATATATTCAGTCTCCTTTTATCGTCTTCATTAACATATTGTCACTCACCCCTATGAACTTGTGAATAATCAAAAATATGAAAACTAAAAATTTGCATGGAAAATAAACTTGCCTTCCTATCAGCTCTGGCATATCCAAAATATGGAATCACTGCAGTGATATTTTTGGCTGAAGCCCTTCGGCATGCATCTACCATCACACAAAGCTCCATAAGGTTTTCATTGGCTGGAGGACAAGTGGGCTGAATCAAGAAAACATCACATCCTCGAACACTTTCTTGCAATTGGATATAAATTTCACCATCAGCAAAACGCTTGATGTTGATCTTTCCCAGTTCAAGCCCCATGTTCCAAACAATTTCCTAAGGAATAAAGAAAGAGAACTGCATGTTGAGAAAAGAAGCATAACTTAAAAGATGACAGAAATTTAACAAATTTCACAGCTTGAATAACAATTCATATAGCAACAGATTGTCTTTTCTGATGATAGTAATGTCCAGGCCAGAGTACACACAACCTAAACTATTCCACTAGGTACCTGCTACCTCCTATCAGTTTAAGCAACCTTGATTATTCCTGTTTACTTTTTGTAATACAATAGGATTCCAGGAAATTAGGACCACAAAGAAATGGCATGCCGGAGACAGAGGTGGACCTACATTATAATGAAGGGGTGCACTGGAACCGTAAGTTTAGTTCTAATTATGGATTATTATGTCGACATGAGCTAGAAATATTTTATATACAATAAGTGGGTGCCCGTTATCAGATAAGACCAAAAGGTGCATTAGTTAGATTTGAGGTTTTCTAAATCCTTTTTTATTCGCAATCGACCCTCTATTAAGTCGTTTTTACAGTATTCCTTCTCTCCATTGGTTGCTTTTTTCCTCTCTTGCTCTCCTGTTAGGTAGTATACTTAGGCCTTCCTTTTCCTATGTTATTTTGTTTTCCCTTTCAGTTCGACTTTCAGAGCCCAGTTGGCAGTTATTAAAACTATTGTTCTTAATTTATATTTCAATACTGTTGATATTTCACTTATTTAAATATCATACCCCCACATCTAGCTTTCCTTTTGCTTCAGTGATTTATAGTTTCATATACTTCTAGTTGTGAAGTGAATATGAGCTCCATTGAGCTGGTTATGAACTGTAATTATGATACTTGTCAATTTATTCATCAAGCTGAAAATTACACACTTTTTTTTTCCCTTATCGACACATATGAATATAAATTCATCTTTCTCTTTCTACTCCACTTCCCATACAATCTTTAAAAGAATGATTCATGAGAAGAGATCCACCCTGAAACTTACACCATTTGCTATATATTATTATAACAAACTATATCCATGAGTAGGCACAGGAATAAGCTCAAGAGCAAAGAAAATTTACATTACAGGCAATCCCTACCATTGGTTTATCTCTTTCTTGTGCGATAAGGGTACTCTAAATTATGTTTGTTTGTTTGGCACTTTAGATAATGACAAATTTAAACACTCAGACCCTCATATCCCCCCCTACCCCCCCCCCCCACCCAAAAAAAATGGGGGGGGGGGGGGGGGGGGGGGAAGCAAAAAAGTCCTGGACTATTTATAGAAGGAGGACACCTATGAACTAGTTGAACTTGCAAAAGGTAAACCATCCAAGTGCAAGAGGATCTTTAAGCCCAAGAGAGATGAAAATGGCAAACTAATCAGATATAAAGCTCGTTTGGTAGTTTCAAACGAAAAGTGGTTGAATTTGACAAAATACTCTCACATGCTTTTCAAATGACTTTCCTTCGAAGAATTTTGAGCTTGGCAGCTAGCCTAAAACTTGAAAAGGAATAGTTAGACATGAAAATTGCATCTTTATATAATTTAAAATTAAATAATTTTGTCTATTGCGGAGAGTTTTAATGAAGTGTAAAAAGTTCAAATCACTTTTCAAAGAGCCTTCACACTTTTATATAATAATGTAACGTAAACATATATTTTAGTGAAAGTGCATAGAGATTTGAAAGAAGAGATATGGAGCATCCGGAAGGATTTGAAGTAGAGCAGACAAACACATGGTGTGCAAATTGAACAAGAATCTTTACAGTTGAAACAGACACCAACATAGTGGTACAAAAATTTTGACTCATTTATGAAAACATACACAAAGACCATTTCATATTCATGTGTATACAATTAAGAATTCACTGACAATATTTCAGCATTTTGTTGTTGTATGTTAATGACATGTTGATCATAAGACATGATTAAAAAAACTAATAGGACAAGAAACCAAAATTAATGGGAGATTTGTCCAAGCATTGACATGAAATATTTGAGTCCAACATGACAAATTCTAGGAATGGAGATTTTTCGAGATAACACAAGCAAAAGGTTGTGACTGACACAAACGAAGTACATTGAATGTGTATTTGAATGCTTCAACATGAAAAGTTGTAAGCCAGTTGGCACACCTCTTACTAGTTATATTTAGTTAAGCAAGATGATTGTCCTACAACAGATAAGGAGAAAGAAAACAAGTCCAAAGTTTCCTATTCTTCTGCAGTTAGGACTTATTGTATGCAGTGGTATGTAAGAAAGGGCAGTCCGGTGCACTAAAGCTACCGCTATGCGCAGTGTCCGGGGAAGGGACCCACCACAAGGGTGTATCGTACGCAGCCTTACCTTGCATTTCTGCCAGAGGCGCAGTGGTATGTACAAGACCTAATATTGCTCAAGCGGTCGATATTGTTAGCAGATTTCTTGAAAACCTTGGAAAAGAAAACTAGAAAGTTATGAAATGGGTACTCCGGTATCTGAAAGGAATCTCACATAAGATCTTGATAATAGAAAAGAGCTTGAATTGCACCAAATAGAGTATGTTACTTATTCTGACGGTCAAAGTGCAGTAGACTTAAGAAAGAATTTCATGTATAACGCAAGAAAAGAACAAATCGACGTCAGATATCACTGGATTCAGGATCAAGTGGAGAGAGAATCTTTGCAGGTCAAGAAAATTCATACAAGTGAAAATCCCGCAAATACGTTGACTAAGGTGATACTGAGAGACAGGTTTGAGCTATGCAAAGAACTTCTCGGCATGAGCTCAATCTGAAAAATTAATGATACCTCCTTCAAGTGGAGGGGGGGAATTGTGCGTTCAGCCCATGATACAAGAAAGAAAGTCTTCCTTCCTTTTGGATAAAAAGTCCCGCCAAAGTATCTGCAGCAAATGAGATTTGGCCAACCCGCCAATAATCTCTTTATATTGCAACATTTTAAATTTCTATCTTTGTTTATGTCACTTATGACATCTGTACGGTACTCCAAATACTAAAAGGTATAAATAGGGCAGCTTTCCTTAAGTTGGAAGACACCAAAACAAAGAAAAGCAACATAGCATTTAAAGAGAGCATACTATACACAAGTGTGAGAAAATAGTTAGGTGGAGTAATCAAAAGAAGATTCAAATTTAATATATTGATATCAACAACAACAACAACAAACCCAGTGTATTCCCACTTAGTGGGGTCTGGGGGGGGTAAGATATACGCAGTCCATACCTCTACCTCTGATGAAGTAGAAAGGCTGTTTCCGAAAGACCCCCGGCTCAATAAATTTAATATATTGATATCAGTTGCTCATTTTTAGTCATTATTTTTCACTTAATTTAAAAAGATTTTTCATGTTAAAAATACTCTATGTACTTATTTCTCTATTATATTCGCACTATTTGGCTATGAACATTATGTGGGTACTCACAGAGTCCCAATACTTGGGAACATGTTACTAATGATTGTCGCATAAAATGGAACGGGCAAGCGTTATGCTTACATCCTTATGCTTAAAAAGTTCCACATCAAATCACATGATATATGCAGGTCTTTTGGGCGAGGATGAGGTTGGAGTGCTTATACTAAAACAGTAAAAGCCACCAACCTACGAATTAAAGTATCAAGTTAGAATCCTAGAGAACATATAATGTAAATGTCAACTTTTCATCGTTCAAAATTTACAGAGGAGCACATAAGAGGATCCCAGAGTCATTCAAGACTAGAGAATAGGGATAATGGTACACAAAAATTACAGCTCGAGGTACATGAAAGATAGCAGGAAAGACCTCAGTGGCATTCAAGATAATTGTTAGTATATGGCAGTACTTATAACTGGGCATGCCTAAGTCCTCACATACAGAAGTATTTACCTGAGAAAGTGAAGGATTTGCAGTTCCAGAAAATAGTTTCAGCTTGGGATTCAGCTTGGTATTATTTCTGCCAACTGCATTCTGTAAGCGTTTGGCTCGCAAGAATTTTGGAAGTGTCTCGTCATTAATGATTGGCACAATAGGCTTCTCATTCGCCGGTTCATTGATTTCACAATTCTAAGACAAAAAATAGACAAGCATTATAAAATGAACAACTTTGCAAAAGCTCCAAAGACCTTGAACCAACCAAGCAGGATCTCTCAGAGAGTTTAAATTTAGGAGACCGGCTCCAAAAGTAAATGAAGTTATTGCAAATTCAAATTCCCAGATGTGAAAAAAAATAAGCATAATTAGGATAAGAAATCCATTTTTCCTGGTTTCCATTGTCTTTTTAATCTCTCTTTCACCTCAAACAACAAAACATCGGCCGTACTGTTTCCTAGAAGAAAATAAACTGTATAAAGATCTATATTGCTTGGACTCTTTTAAACTGGCAATGGGTGCGGCTCGGATCCTCCAAAAAATGTTTTGAAGGATCCGACATGGGTGCGGCATCAGTTTTGGAGAGTCTGAGCAACATACATATAGAAACAACATGAACAAAATAGGAGAAAAGGAAAGTCTTTTTCCCTTCAAAGAGATATAGACCTCTTGTCGCTAATTCCAAAACAGGAAATAACTCTAAACATTTCAGTAAAAGCTTTTACTCCAAGAATAGCAACATTCAGATACAAAATCATTGAAATCTAATATTAGTACATCATAATTTGTTAGAAGTATTTTGGGTACTTAAAATTTTCACACAAGGTAAAACAAATCACAATTTTGTTTGGTAGATGTTTTCCATACAAAAAAAAAGGACTCTTTGAGTAATGATAGATAGATGGTACAATTCTTATGGAAAAAAATGATTAAAATAGAGAGTTGAAACAGAGGCTCTCATTGAATCTACTTAATTTCTTTGTGTGTTTACCTTTTTATATTTTGAACCCCCTTAGCAAAAATTCCTCCTCCATGAAGGGGTGGTGAGATTACATGTTATGCATCCGAATTATTCTTCATAAACAAGTACAAAATAAGAAGCTTTTGCTAAAAGAGGCAAACACAGAGAGTTTTATCATTACATCTCCTCCATCAAAGGAGTAGTACAACTCAAATTAATTTAAATGAAATTGGTTCTTAAAATTCTGCTTTTCAAGGAAATGAAAGAAGAGCTATATGAATTCATTGTACTCCCAGCATCCCAATTTATGTGACACGGTTGGAATTTCGAGAGTTAACCAAATCAAAGAGGATCGATTCCGTAAAAGATGAGATCATTAAATGACAATTCACTGAAATTGCATCTTTGTGAGATCGTCAATATTGTACCGAGGGCGTCTTAAAAGTATACTGAATCAGTATGTAGGGATCTATATGTAAACATAACATCTGAGGATAGGCCCGAATGGCCCTTCTCATAATGAGAGTGTATATAACCCTATTCCAGCCTGGTCCGGCATGGAATGAACCTATAACCATGGAATTGACTCGATCGTTAGATTATAAGTTCATAATCCTTCCACGAGATGTAAATGCAAGTCGATAGGTCCTTCAATCATCGGTACATTATCGACTTCCCACACTTATCATGACACATCACTGATCTTTGGCACTTATGGGGGGCCTACGTAAGAACTATAACCGCTTATCAAAGAGAAGCTTTTTCCTAGACTATAGTGGCAATTTTATTGTTGTGTTCCGGAATAAGGGGAAACAAAGCTCCAACAAGCAGACGCTTCCTGGCAAAGTTTCAAACAAAGAGGTTGAGTTGTTCAGTTCATTGATTTGACTTCACTTCACTTAAAATTAAGCATAGGCATTGGGCAGCAGGGGCGGAGCCACCTTATGGCTAGGGGGTTCAGAACCCTCTTTGGCAAAATTTTTTACTATTTATACATTGTTAAAATTATTTTTTATGTATATATAGTTGATGTTGAACCCCTTTGGCAAGTTCGTGTGCTTATTTCTTTCGATTTTGAACCCCTTAGTGAAAATGCTAGCTCTACCACTATTGGTCGGGGAAGTGAAGGCTCATTTAAGTTTTTCATTAACTAGAATTTCATTATATACCTTTTAAATATTTCAAATTATTAATTAATGAGATTTACAACAGTACATTTTAACTAATATTCAAAAGTATAAATTTTATTTTAAGAAACTTAAAGCTTCTATATCCAAATTCACGGTAAAAAATGTTGAAAGTTGTAATCTCGAAATTCCAACAATGCCACGTTAATTGGGACAGATGGAATATTTATTTTTACAACTGATCATCATTTTATAACAATCTTCACCACCTTTGAACAGTCGAATCCACAATGCTTTTTACAAAACCTTACATTAATGAAGAAAAAAAAAAAACCAACACAAACAAATGACAACAACCACAATCAACATCAGAGAGCGTAGAGCGTACACAAACCTTACTCGTAGACCCTCAACTCAAAGAAAACACAAACAAATGAGAGGAAAAAAAGAAGAAGAAGAAGAACTTACGATGTAGTTGGGACCACGGGTACGTTTGGGAATGAAGTTTGTGCGATGGAGAGAAGAACAACGAGAAAAAGAAGAAGAGAAGAGAGAATTATTATTATTATTATTAGTAGTAGTAGTAGTAGTAGAAGAGGAAGAGGGCAAGGTGGAGCAAGCCATCAAAATCAGAGAATGGGTTGATCGGCAAGTACACAAGGAGGAAGAAGAAGAGGCTGGCAAACTGAGCCGAGTTTCCTCAGTTTGTGTGGGGCTCTTCGTTGGTGTCAGATGATTTTGTTTGCTAGGTCATACAGGCAGGTGTCCAAATAGGGGATGTTACGCTCATCATTCTTAAATTTGGATGATAATAACACTTGTAAGGACTCGTTTGGTAAAAAAGTAGTAATTAATTTTGCGAATGGCCTTATTATTAATCATTGGAGATACTTCTAATCAAACACTCGTTAATTCCTTCATTATTTATAAAATATGATTTTAATTATCTACATTTTATGTGATATAGAATAAAATTTTGAAATTCAAAATTTTAAATTTTCACCATGGACATAAGAAATTTAAATTTTTTGAAATAAGTTACATATTTAAAAACTACTTAAAAAATATTATAAATTATAATAATTAATAACTTAAATATTTAAAGAGATATGAAGATATTTTCTTCAAAAAAATTGATTGACTTTCGAATTTCAACTATATCATAAATTGAGATGAGGGAAGTAATATTTTAAATGTATACTTATATATTTAATTTTTAATTAATTGAGGTGTTTGTTTTACATTCATTTATGTAATAAGCATGCTATACCCGACCTATTTTAAAATTATTTTTCATCAAATATGTGAAATGAGAGCAATTTTGAGTCATTTTTAATTTATTAAGGTACTTCTAAAAATTTTTCAATGATAATTATGATAAATTTATTAAATATTCACTTGTAAAGGAATTTAAAATATATATTTCAATTAATTAAAGATTTTACATATTTAGTTTAATCAGAAAAATCAAAATCATAATTTTGCAATAACTTAGTGACAAAAAGGTGATACTCTCAATTAGTTCTTCTATTTTTTTACTTTACTCTTTAGTCAATTTTAAAAAAAAAAAATTGTGTGCTTTTCTTCATAATTATTTAATTTAAATTTTTTATATAATATGTTTATGATCATACGGTCAAAAAAATATTTATTTTATTTTTAATTTAATATTATAATCTTTAAAAATCTCTTTTATCGTTTTAAAATTTGATGTTGAATAAGAATTAGGCAAACAAATTACAACGGAGCATGAAGTCACGTGAGATTTGGCCTCTTCCATTCAATATTATGTGTTCATTTTTGGAATATTGCATGTTGTTTCGCCGCATCCATTTGTCTTTACCCATAGAAGTTTCAACATCTATTAAACGTAAAACTTTGACTAAGGAGGAGGAAGAAAAGTCTTGTCTTCCCCAAATTCCATTTTCTTTGGAAGAAAAAGTATACTTGCCGGGCCCCATTTATAAAGATGTTCCACAACAAAGGCAATGACTTTGCATTTTGTGGGACAAAATTATTCGTCAATAAAAGGACAAAGATGCCCATTTGCAAATAGTTGTACTTCCTCTATTTTATTTTATTTTATTTCATTTGTAATCGTGGTATTTTAATTAGCTTACATATATTTTGATTAATTTTAAGAAATTTGTCACTTCTCGTAATAGATATCAAATAACACTTTGATTAAATGTTTCTTTACTTATTCATAATAGCAAATCATAACCATAAAATAGTAATAGATAATTGAACTTTTCAAAGCATAAAAATTAAAACAAATCTTTAATGAATATTTTCTTGAAAAAAATATCAAGTTGACATAAGACAAATAAAATGGAATTAAAAGAGTATTAATTACTAATATTAAAATTTATGAGTTCTTTAAATATAGTCAATAGAAGTAGCGTAAGAACATGTATGTTGATCTCCACTAACATATTCGATTCCTCTTGACTTCTCACCATCATAAAATTGGACTAGTCTACATGGTATCTAGTACTTCCCTGCATCACAAATATTGAATTACTTTCTTTAAGTATTACCCTTCATACGAATAATAAATAGTAACTTTGTTTAGCAATATTTAGATGTCAAAATTAATAATCAATAATGTAATTGGCATTCTATGAGAAAATTGATGAATTTCGGTCCAACTCAATTCTTCAAATTTGTAAACGCAGAAACAAAAACTAGACTTTTCCAAAAGTTAAAATAAACATTACATAGACGGACTAAATGTGAGACGGTACTTGGACAAACCAATAGTAAGTTAGACGTCCCTAAGAAGTCTCTATAGGTGAACAATGAACTTTTGGGTTCAGAATCTGATTAACTTGGATGGCCGTTACATAGTGAATCATATTGCCTTCGTAAAGTCAAGAACAATCTTACTTTTGCAATTGTTTTAAGAGAAAATTATCCCCTATAATATCATTAGATCCAAAATTATAAATTTTAGCAATATTTTTAGATAATTGCAGTAATAACAATTTCATTACAAATTATAGCAACTTATTAAAATATATATTATTTTAATTATATTTTCAAAATTTATTTTTTAATTATATAATTTAAAATCAGTTCCATATTTATAGGATTGTAATCAATATTCTCTTAAATTGTGTATTGATAATTATGGTAAATACTAGTTTAATCGCACGTGTATCGTTTAACTATTGAAAATTAAAGTATTTTATTTACTGCGATGATTTTTAATAAAGTGCAAAAGTTCAAATCACTTTTCAAAAATCTTTCACGCTTTAATAAAATAATGTAAACATATATATTTTACCACCAGAAATTTCAAGTGGTTGATTATCATTGCTTTTACGTTTACTATAGTACTTCTTTCTCTTGTTGCCACAGGTTAAGAGACGCTTTAACCATATTTGTATTACGATTATTATTAAATTTTTTATATTTAAAATCTTTTCTTATTTTTAATGTCTTATCTTTACAAAATCATTTATTACATTCTTATTACGTACTTAAAACTTTTTAAAATTTGGTACTTTTTAAATTTTTCTTATTCTAATGGTTTTGCATTTATTTCTAGATTTTTCAAATCTTTTTAAAATCAAATTTAGTTAATTTAGAATTTTTAAACTAATGAAAAAAGTTTAATGTTCATTAATTTTGATGATTTCTAATAAGGAAAGATTTTATCATAATTATATTTAATTAATTTTCAACTCTTAAATTAGAAAAAAATAGTGAAATTCTGTTATTAGAAGGTCTTACCATAAATATATATTTAATTAATTTTAATTCTTAAATATTAAGAAAAATAGTGAAAAGACGATTTTGTCTAAAATAAAGACTTTTAATAAAGGACGAAAAGCTCAAACAATCTTTGCACGTGTATTTCGTGTCAATCAATAAAATATAAATAGAAAAATAAAAATATTTTAAAAATTGTAATTAGTGTTAGTTAACTTTAAACACTGAATAATTTTTTGTAGACTTTTGAACTTTAAAAAGCTTATCATTTTACTTTTATGACCATATCTAATTGTTGTGGACTCTATCATTCGATAAATATAATAAATATTTGTGAAAATTTAAATCAAAAGTACAATAAGTTTTTAAAATTTTATATAAGTATGATTATAGCAAAAGAAGTATTAACTTGAAAATATTATTTGTCAAATATTCAATTAATAAAAACCTTAATAACATAAATTGAATCAATATGAATGAAAATAAAATTATGAAAAAAAAATTCAAATGCCAAATATTCAATTAATAAAAACCTTAATAACATAAATTGAATTAATATGAATGAAAATAAAATTATGGAAAAAAATTTCAAATGCGTTCATTTTCGGTGTAAATCTCAATCAAATGTTTCACATGAATCTTCCTTCACATACTCTCACCTAAACAAGAATATTGAAAAATCAATCAATAACAACTTATGTAAATTTATTCATATATTATTGTAAAGGTAAGAGGGCTTAATAACTTTTCAAAGACAACAAAGAAAAATACTCCTCTTTAAAATGTTAGATATCTCGAAAAATTATATTTTTCTTTCCTCTTGGATACATATCTCAATATCGAATTAAAAGTAGTTGATATTCCTAATTACTCAGAGTTAAAAACAAAAAAAAAATGTTACAATTCCAAGTAAAAAAAGAAGAATTTAGCTCCTAAACTTAAATTTTAAAATTGAAAAAACGTACTCCTTATTCTTGAGCAAGTGCTTGAAAATTTGAAACTAAAATGTTTAAGACTTTAGTCACGCACAAAGTACAAGGCTGTCAAAATTAACATTTTAAAAAGACCTCTTTACTCCTTAAGTTAATCAACAATACTAATTTTAATAGTTTGGGTGTAGGGGCTAAATTTTTTTCTTTATGTTAAGGGGGTATTTAATCGTTAAATTACCTTCTACTGCTATTACTTTTAATGATTTGAATTTGAATACTAATAAAAATAAAATATTTAAGCAAAAATAATAAGTAAAACAAACAACATCAGAACATACTGTCGATTCTTGAATCTTACTGTGTATAATCTATCCTCAAATTGAAAGGGCATATCACGTACTGGAACAAGAAAAACTTTTCATATAAGAGCTACGAAAGAACCGATAAAAAACTCCATCAAAGCTGAAGTAGAAGGCCTAATAAACAAAAATCACAAAAGAAAACGTCTCAATTAACAAGTGTCTTGAAAAACACATCATAATTACTTATTGTTGTAAACTTCACAAATAGACTAAAGTTTTAGAAAACTTACCTCAAGTCAACCTAATATACCAATTAACAATTAATAATTATAAAGCATAGATATAAATACATCTCATCAATTAGCAATTATCTTCAACAAAAACACCATAATAACTTATTGTCACAAACTTTATAAACAAACTGAAATTTTAGAAAACTTACCTCAACTCAACCTCACATATCAATTAAAAATTAATAATTATAAAGCGTAGATAAAATTAATAGCCTCTACATATTACAATAGATAAGAAACATATTTATTTATTCTGTTAGGGGTGGATCTATGCACCCCCATCCGCTACCGTAAGACTTATAATTACATTAGAAAAATTCTCAATAGGTTTAAATATTAATAGGTAGGAACCCATCACTAAGTAATGAGATGACTTAGTAGCAAGAGGCGCACACCTGAGATACATGCCATGCTGATGATGATCGTGAGTTCGCCAATTTAGATTTATGGTCTCGTCATCTATATATAAACATAAAATCAATATCAAAATATAAGAAAGAAAAGTAATGTAGAATAGTAGAAGTATCTTTATATGGTACATTCTAATTAGTTTAGAAGTTTTAAATATTATAATTTTTTAATAACTAAATCAAATTACCCCAAAAGTCCAAACTTTTAAGACTTTTTATATAACGTAAACTTATTAATAACCTTTTCTTTTCCTTTTTTTTGGTGAGAAACCTTTTCTTTTCCTTTAATATTATAGCAATCTAATTTGGTGAAAAATTGGAAAACAAAAAACTCACGCACGAGTCTTGTTTCTTTTTCTTATACTAGTTTAGGTGTACGTGCCTCGTGCGTGTACCCCACTCTATTAAATTCAAACGTTACATGAAATATGATATTTATTTAAATAATAAAGATAAATACAATAATTAAATTTAATATTTTTTGGATAATTTATTTAATTAAACCTAACCTTTACCAAAAAAAATTCTCAAAGACGATCAACATTCATTTACTACCTGTAAATCGCAACAAGATAATACGATGACAGAGACATCAAAATAATATAATTAAATCTAACTTTTACACAAAAAAATTTCTCAAAGTCGTCCGACAATTATCTGCCACCTGTAAACTATAACAAAATAATAGCACAATAGAGATATCAAAGTAATACAGCTAAACTTTACCTTTACATAAAAAAAATTCTTAAAACAGAGCTATAAAAACAATACAAATAAACCTAACCTTTACCTAAAAAAAAAATTCTCAAAGCTGACTGACATTCATCTACCACCTGTAAATTCATGTACAACCTATAAACTATAACAAAATAATATAATAGTGATCACAAAGTTTCAGTTTTGATGAAACTAATTCTTGTCTGAGCGAAAATTACAACACTAAAGATTGACTTGAATGAAAACAAAGAAGAAATATATATACACATACGTTGAATTCTATTATATTGGCAAAAATAGTGAAGAAGTTGAGAGTTAGAAAATTAAGCATCCACCAATCTAGACATGCAACTAAATCAAGTTAGATGAGCATCAATCATCCCAATAAGTAAATCAATTTTTCTCTAATTTAACGTGCATCTCAATATTTATAGGAGTATTTTCTTAATAGAGTCCTATTTTAGGAATATTTTTCTATCCTATTTTAAGAGTATTTTTTAAAGAAAAATATTAATTGATTCTCCTTCCATATATTTTAGGAGTCTCATATATTGTAGGAATCTAGTTAATATAATACAAATAGTAATTAAATAATAAATTGAAGAATATAGTGAAAAGACAATTTTGTCTAAAGGAAAGTCTTTTAATGAAGGATAAAAAATTTAAATCACTTTTCGAAAGGTCTTCACACTTTTAATATATTATAGTTAGATGAGCATCAATCATCCCAATAAGTAAATCAGTTTTTCTCTAGTTTAACGTGCATCTCAATATTTATAGGAGTATTTCCTTAATAGGGTCCTATTTTAGGAATATTTTTCTATCCTATTTTAGGAGTATTTTTCTAATTGATCAGTACAAAGAACAATATTAATTGATTCTCCTTCCATATATTTTAGGAGTCCCATATATTTATATTTTGGGAGTCTAGTTAATATAATAAAAATAATAAAATAATAAATTAAAGAATATAGTAAAAATATAATTTTGTCTAAAGGAGAGTCTTTTAATGAAGGACAAAAAGTTCAAATCACTTTTCTAAAGGTGTTCACAATTTTAATATATTATAGATTAATTGTTAATAACTGAAGTTGTCATTAAATACTATTAGTGCTTTTTTAATTTTGATGAAAATTATGATAATTTTTTTTCTAAGACTCCTTATTGATGTACATAAGGAAAAAGAAAACTTACTAATATTAGTTCTCCATATATTTTTCTCTGACCATTTTTAGGACTTTTTAGTTTTAAATATTATAAATACAATTATATATTAATTGAAGAAAATAAATGAAAAGATGATTTTGTCTATTGCGAAAGTTTTTAATGAAGGACAAAAAATTCAAATCGCTTTTCTAAAGGTCTTCACACTTTAATATATTATAGATATAGATATATTATTTTTTATTTAAAAGATTGCACACTTTTATCAGATAACTTTATTGAATGAAGAAGAAGTTTACATCTATTTAATGTTCCTAAAAAGCTACTGAAGTATCTCTGTCTTTCTCCATTCAAATACGCTAACCTTCAACACTTTATTCTCTTTCTCCATTCTAATACTCAATCTTCAAAATTTTATTGAAAATTGTGTCTCCATTAACATACTCAAATAATATTCATATTCTTCCCGTGAAAACACAAAATTGAAAATAGTGGGTTTCACATAATATTCATCTTCTTTGTAAAAAAAAATGAGTTTCATATAATATTCATCTTATTCCCGTAAAAACACAAAATTGATATATTTGTATTTTTATATTCTCCATTGTGAATCATGACTAAACCAAAATTTGATTCTACTCCTTCGTGAAGAAGTTCTAGAATAATCGAAAATAGTAGTCATATTCATCTTTCTAGACCTTCGTTTGATTTAGGTTGTTTCACTCCATCTCCTTTATCGAAGTGTAAAAAAAAATTGTTGAAAGTGGGTCTTATAACAAGAATCAAAATCAGTGCTTGCCCGATAAAATGGAAGTTCCGTTTGTTCATGAACCATCGAAGAAGCTCAATTTGAACATGCATATTGAAAAAAAATCTAAACTAAAAGGTTGATATTCCTCAAGATAAGAGAAATTATAAGAGAAAGAATATGGTTAGTGAACAAGTGTCAGACTCTGATTTTGAGGATGAGATTCCATTACTCAAACCTAAAAAATTCAAGTGTGGAGGAGAAACACCTTCTCGAATAACAAGGGCTAGGGCTAAAGTAAAAAATGTCAAAAATGTGTCCAACAGGAAATCTCGTAAAGTTCGCAAGGTATGATTTTTATTTTGTAAAAGTTTTTTTTTAAAAAAACATTTGTACGAAGTGTTTTATAAAATTTTTTTGATATTATAATATTGGTTGTTGAATTTTTTTAAAAAAAGTCATATGATTTTTCATATTATTTTTACAGATTCTTTAAATTATCAATGCATGTTCTATTTTTTTTTTATAATAATAATTTTTTTTGTCTATAAAAAATATTTGATTGTTGGTTTTTTTGTTCAAAGTTTGTATAAATTATTTATATAAATTGTATATTTTTTTATTTGAGTGTGTTTCCAAAAGATTGTAAGATTTCCTTGATACAGTATGTAATAACATATATTTTCTTGATACAGTATGTAATTACTTAAACTATATGTTTGTTGCAATAATCAGCAGATCATCTTGCAATTATCAAAAGCTAAATTTTGTTGTATTTTTATGTTCTTATTTTTGTATTTGTAAATATATGTAGGAGAGAAAAACATATAGTCACTGGGCATCGTACATTAAGGTTGATGTTTTCGATGACCTTATGTTAAAATGGAAAAAACAGCACTTCGAAATGTTTAAAAAATTTTCATTCGGACACTTTTTGAAGATACAACAACTTAAAGTGCAGCCCGAACTTCTTCGAAATCTGTTGCACGCCGAGACGGAGAATAACAGAGATGATTTATTCATCTTTAGGTTAAATGGTAAGCTGTTGCATTTTGGTTAGAGTGAATATTGTGTTGTAACTAATTTAAGGTTTGACAAAAAAGTTAATTTTTACTCAGATTTTAAAGTTTCAAACAAGCTTATGTCTAAGTATCATCCTAGTATTGAAAAGGTCAAGACAAGTGATTTCTATACTGATTTTGCTGTGACTGAAATTCTTTTTAAGGAAGAAGATTTGTATAAACTGAATATGATTTATTTCATAATCAGATTTTTGATTCCTGATTTGCTAAGAAATTACATATCAAAATTATACTTTGATCTAGTTGAATCTGGTGAGTACTGAAATTATGATAGGGACAATGAGTGTTTTAAAATATTGTATAAATCTAATAGTCATTGTTTGAAGATCAATCCCTCATTTGACTATCAATCCTTCACCATTTACCTTTGGTGGATTTCATTTGTCTCTTCAAATATGATTTTATGAATATTGTTTGAACATGGACAAAGTTTTTGCTATTCAAACTAGATCACTTATAAGTCCTCGAATTCTATTGAAAGTCATTGAAGGATCTCATTTTTAATGAGTATTTGAAGACAATAATATTTAAGCGTTACAGCAACGGGGTAATCTCAACTACACTTCTATATATTTGCTTTTATTCTAAATCAATATCTATTTCATTGTCATTATATACTTGTTATCTATTTAAGCTAACTCATTTTTTTATACTAGTATCAATTTAAAGACATTTTCTTTACGAATGAGAAAATGGTAAAGTACAATCTTCTTATAATACATCAAGACAGCTTCGTTCAACAAAATCAGGACAACTTTGTTCATTCAGATGTCAATGGTGAAAAACATTCGTCATCAAATATGAAAGATGAACAAATCGCCGATATAAAGAATGAATTAGCAAATGTAAACTATAAATTCTCTTATTCAATTAATATTTTTAAACTTTATTTATGAATTTACTAACTATGTGTTTTATATGTCATGTATTTAGTAGGTCCGAGCTGACATATTGAAATTTCAGAAAAAGATGTGTTTTCGTTTGGTATTATATTTATATGAATATGTATGCACAAGTTCATATACTCAAAATTTTATAGCTAACTGTGCATCAATCTTTACATAATGAGGGAGGAAGAACCATATGTATCGAATATACTCACTGTCCTTTTTCTGTTGAGTCCTGATTTACACGGTACATGAATGAAGCTGGAATATTAGTCATGTTGGTATTAAAATTATATGTTTATGTATGTACAAATTTTTGATGAAATGTCTAATATTCAGGAAAAGGTCAATCATAAATTCTTAATAGTTTAATTGAATTAATAATTTTTACATTATTCAGAATATATTATTTAACATGAAACTATTACATTTATGATTGTTTTATGAGTAGGTTGATAAACAGTTTAAGGGGGTAAAATAATATGTTATTGAATCTGTCAAGACTATTTTGAATGAATTAAGGTCTGCAGGAATCAAGCCTGATGAATTCAATGAAGATCGAGTATGTAAATGTAAAATTTTTGACAGATTTATTTAGGTTTATTTTATTTTTTATGATCATTAGAAGAATGATTCCCGATCTGTGGATAATTTATTACAAACACCACATGAAAGCAAGGCGTGTGCAGAAATTTTTAATGAACTAATCAAAGTGAAGGATGAATTATCTCATGATATTACTTCTGAAAAGGATGGTAATGTTACATTAACTTGATATCAATTTGTTAATTCTTAATACATAGAGTTCTACCTTATTCATTACTTTTTTTTTTGGTAGGAACCTTATTCATTACTTACCCTTACACTTAATATTGATTTTTTTTGTTTTTTAAATGTAACAAAATGATCTCTGTATGACTTTTTTGAATGTATTTATATGTACAGTGTGTGGTGACATTATTGGTGAAAAATTGATCGATAATCTTTTTCGTTTAAAAAAATTCTTATTTCTTACTGAGTTTCAGTTGATCACACTAGCACCTATATTTAGAATGCTTGAAACACCAAAATTCGAATTTCAAACTTTATCACCAGTCATCTTTGATAAATCCCCAGTGATAATGCACCAACATTATGATTCTAGCCATGAAAAATTCATAGTTTACTTTAACAAAAAACATTCATTTGAAGATTATGTTGAATTTGAGGTTCCATACATATTGGTTGAATAATTTACAGATTGGTGTTATGCGAATTTGAAGAAAGTGCGTGAAAGATACGCTTTATTTTTTTTACCTTAATGTACTAAATCATACATTCAAGATTTTAGTAAATAACATCATATAACATTAATATGTTTTATTAAATAATATAGGGGTACAAAAAATAATGCTGAAATGTCATCATAAATTCTGAATCTGAGCTCGGTGGATTGAAAATTAATAAGAAGGATTGATTTCTTAGAATGATTCATACTGATCGTCCTTGGAACGATGAGGTATGTTTCAAATCTAATTTAGTAAAAATTTCATCTAGTATGTATTGTGTATGTGTATGGTTAACATTTGGACCATAACATTCTATTTGAAGTTAATTTTGTAAATATCATATAAGGTATTTTAAAATTATCATACTATTCTCTAAGTGTCATTCTAAAAGTGTCATAGGGATATATTTGAGATGCATATCAACAATCAGATTTTAAAATAGGCCCGACAAATTCGTGATATTTAAAACAGAAAATAATTCGAATGCATTTCCTATCATATTTCAAACATATGTAGTGAAAAATTATGTATGAAGGTTTCAGTGATCAAAAGTATGCAAAGCTATAGCAACTAAAGGGAGAATGATTGCTAGGTATTTAGTCATGGTGTTGATTAAGCACACAATTAATAACTTTAGAAAGATAAGTCTGGCTTACGGACCACGACACCAGTGATAGTTGCTAATGCCGTATAGAGAACTTACTGCTAAGTAGTATTCTAGATATTAGGTAAGAAAAGAGCAACTGTATTGAAGTGTTGTGGATGTGTGTACTTTCCATTTTTGTAACTAAAAATATTTTAGATACTATGTAACATATTGTGTATGGCACCGACCTAGGTATGGCACCGACCTGGATACTCATTTAAATCTCCTTAGACATCTTACAGACAGTGTAAAAGAGGAAACTATTAATAGAGATCAGTAAATATTTTGATTATAAAATCTATAGATAAATATAGGTGAGGGACATGGGACATCCTATTGCTGTTGTATTGGATATCAAAACATCATTTACAAGAACTATTACTTGAAATTAAAGCACCATATAAAAAAACCACTCTGATAATTTTAGAGACAGGCTAGTGTGTTTTCTTTTTTGTGTTTGAGAAGTTAAAGATAGATCAGTTTTCTGTGATCAATTCAGTAAGCATTTCAGTTCTGTCAATGTGCATCTAATAGTTTCTTATTCTATATTATTTGCAGCATATTCTGCACAACTCTTTTATTTGAGATGCAACTTCACTTTAATTTAAAATTCTTGGCACAAATTTTTCTGTTTGGAAATCTCCTTCTTATTTCCTAATCTGGGTCAAATCTGTCCTTTTTATTTGAAGTCTTTCTAAGCACACAATTAATAACTTTAGAAAGATAAGTCTGACCTACAGTCCAGTGATAGTTGATAATGCCGGCTAGAAAACTTGTCATTGAACTGTTCTGAATACGTGTACTTGCCTTTTTCTGATTGAAAATATTTCAGATGATAAGTAAAATATTGTGTATATGTATTGTGTTTGTGTATATATGTCTGTTTGTGTAGGTGCTTCTGGTTGTGTATGTGTGTCAGTGTAGACCCGAAAATATATCCTATGAATGATACTTATGATCATTCACAAAATTTTAGTTGTATGTGCATGCTCTATTTAACTGTTGTGTAATTATTTGTAACAAGTATGTATTATTTACAATGAACTACTTCTCATCACTGTTATGTTCCTCTTTAAATCAGCATGTAGATGTGATTATGTACTATTTGCGAAAAAATAAAGTATAGTACAATGAAGCCGATAATATATACACAATTAATGTTTGATTCATTAAGTGGGTCTGTGCAATTGAGCAACAGTGGTTAGGTGTGAAGAAGGACATGAGATACATCTCTTCTGAACACTATGTTGATCAGTACAGTAGGAGTTTTAATATGCCTTCAAATGTATCTTGGAATACTGTGGACAACATCATTATTTCAGTTAATGTTAGTGAATCATTCCATTGAATTATGATTTTGTTTCGCATCAGACACAGGTATCTATATGTGTATAATTCATTTATTGGAGGTGTCGTGAACTCTAAGAATGTTCATCGCCATGTCTAATTACTTGCTACCATCATATCTTTATTTTTGTTTGCAACTGACGTCTATGGTAAACGAGCTGATATTTGTTGGGATAGAGAGCCTACATACATTAACAAGGCCATGACCGATCCACTTGAGTATGTTATTGTAAGGGACATTCCCAACAGGCTCCACAGTCTAAGTACGTATATTTATATTACTTAAATTATTATATTATAATTGTATATATTAATGTACTAAATTTTTGTTTTATTATTGTTTTTCAGTGATTACGGTATGTATGTGTGTGCATTTGCAGAGTTTATAAGTCATGGTGTGTTTGATTTTTCAACCAATAAGTTCAATACTACCAACCATTGTATGAGATATGGTGCGTTACTTTGAGATTATGTTAGAAAAAATCAGAACGATGATGCTATAAGCGAAAGTGAGGTGACTGGCAATGTCACAAGCAGATTCGATGGTCCAAAGATATTGAGAGACGTTGTTAGTCCAGCTATCACTAAAAAAACAAGTAATAGATAGGCATTTGAAATTTAATGTTGTTTGAAGCTCATTAGTGTAGTCTTCTTTAAATTTTTGGTTTCTTCACAAAGCTTAGTTTTGATTTATAAGGATTACGTATATGATGTTTTTCTACTTTTAACAGTTGTTTCGTACTTAAACTCGTTGAATGAAATTGATATCATTTCGTTTTATTTCATCATACATGATTTCGGATAATAAATATATACATGAATTTTGTAGTTCTTAACTATTTTTGATGTTCATTACTATTATCTGTCTTACCATTATTAATATGCAATATTTTTTTTTTGTTTTAAGCACTTCGTTTATACACTTATATAATGTTATGATAGTTTAACAGTTGATTTGTATTTAACCTTGCTCAATGAAAGTGATATCATTTCGTTTTATATCAACATACATAAATTTAGATAATTTAAATATATATATATATATAGATATTATATTTTTTATATTTTTGGAGTGCTCATTACTGTTGTCTTATTACAATGGTTGGTATGAAAAATAATTTCTTCTCGTTTTTAAGCACTATATTTGTACACTTATATAATGTTATGATTCTTTAACGGTTGTTTTGTATTTCAACTCGCTCAATATTTTTGATATCAACTCGTTTCATTTTTTTTCTTCACAAGATATATATGTTTACTGAAAAAAGTCATATAAAACACTAATATAATGTTGAAAATGAGCACAAAATATTAAATAAAAAGATAAGTTGCATTATTTATTAAAAATATTCAAGAAAATAATAAATTCATACTTGAAAAATATTTAATAAAAAAAATTAGTAAACTGGAGGAGCATGTTTATGGCATGTTTTTCTGTTGTGTCCTTTTCTATGGCAGCTGCTACATGTAACCCTGTTCTTTTACACTTATCTTCATTTGGTGCTATCCATCTCTCATAACATGAACGTCCGGGTGGTCTTTTAGAATTAGACGGTAATACAATTTCATCCAACACTTCTTGAGGTATATTTCATGTATTCTCACAAGGAAGAGGCTCAACTGGTATTGCATAAGCATCTTTAAAAATTTTATTGTTGTAATATGCAGAGCAATAGTTTTCTCCATGTTGGTTATGATATGTAATAATTGTCATTGCATGGGAGCAAGGTATCTCATCTAATTGAAATCGATCACAACTATATTTTCTACTTTGTGGGCTTACAACAAACCTTTTAACTCCATCTGTAACGGTATGCAAAAATTCATTTGAAAGTCATACCTACAATGAATTATATTGTTAAATAACTCTATCATATAAAAAAAAAAATGTAACAACATAATATGATAAGTATATATTTACAATTCTAAACATCATCGTTAAAATAAAATAAACAAACCAAAGATAAAGTAAACACAGTAACCCACAACAAAATTTTTTAAGGAATTTATACAAGATTGTAATACAGTTAAGTTAAAAACGTACCGTCATATTATGCGATTATTGCTTGTTATCCTTGAAAATATCATTGTATCTTTTTGTTAGCACTGTCAATGTATTTTTTCCTTCCTCGTTTTGTTTTGCATTCCACAATTCAACAGTTAACCTAATGAAATCCAACACAGAAACAACAGGTAACCTTCTAGCTTTCTTGTTTGTATTATTTATGGATCCAACAATGTTTGATGTTTGAGTTCAAGTGCGCTTTCCCGTAGAATGAACCCTTGCCCATTTATGATAGCTAATTTCGTACAAATATACCCTCACTCTTCTGTCAATTTCGTCAACTTTTTTCATTAACTCTTTAAATTTTTGAAGTGTATATGACTTTACCATTGCAAAAAATAGCTTCAGTAGTTCATCAACTTTCTTATGAAAGTTCGTCTTTATATCCCCCCATAGATGCCAGATACAAGCATGGTATGACAGATTCGGATAGACTGTTGATGTTGCTTTTCATATGTTGTCATTTCTTTCTGACACGATACACATGTCATTTCTTTCTCCAAAAGCTTCTCTAAACTTTTCGAAAAATCATGTCCAAGATGCTATATTCTTAGAATCAACCAATGCATAAGCAAGTGATAGTATCTGACCTGCATACACAATCATTAGCAACAGGTGTATTAGTTAAATTTATTTCAAAAATTAAAATCATTCATAATATTCTTAACATATCGATGTCATACTATAAAAAAAATAACACAATATTTTAAAAAATAAATTATGCCTAGAAATTAACAAGTAAAATAATAATTTGTTACCGCTTGGATCCAATGTGCTTGAAATTAGAATTGTTCCACCATACAGTGATTTTAGCCCAGAACCATCAACAACAATTATAAGTTTGTAATACTCCCATCCACGTATTGAAGCATCCAACAAAACAAAAGCATACAAGAAACGATTTTCTTTTTTTTTTTCCAACTAATAACTGAACCAGGATACTGTTCTTTCAAAATGTACAAATAACCTGAAAGTTTTTTATATGATTCGATTGGATAACCACGCAACATCTTAACTGCTAGTTTCTTTGCACGCCACGTTTGAGTATAGTTTAAGGACACACCATATTGTCTAAACATATCGGCGGCAACATCATTAGCGTGTATATTCTATTAGTGTTTATCAAATTAGGCAACATCAAACCAGCAATAACCTTTGTCATTCCTTGCTGCCTTGCATATATTTGATCTCGTGCCGAACATGTATGTATTTCACAATACTTTTTTATTTTGAAAATCTTTGTATAATTTGTACTTGAAGCTTTAAGAAATCATGTACATTCTTCTACATGACAAACTAGGTAGTAGCTGTTTAAGATGTTTAAAATCAAATAAATAGTTATAAAACATACAAATAAAATGCAAAGAAATATACACTTTTCAGAAGTTAAGTTATAAACTGGAATAGTTCGTATCTTTTTGCATTAGACCTCTCAGCTCTAAATGTAAGCTGATGCAAGAAAGCGTGCAAATTCATAACTTGTGAAAGTGTTTCTTTATTGAGGTAACTTTGGTTCACTGCTATTATCGGATTGGTAACTTTTTCGATTATTTCAACTCTATCTTCATTCATCATTTCATCATCTAGAGTTAATCCGACCAACCGATCTGAATTTATAGAGTATAACTTCTGTCAATTTAGATTTAAATCAGTATTCATGTTGTTACCAACATAAATATCTGACTGTTCAGAATTTTCATTAATATCCATTGACATAACAATTGTTGTCACATGCAATGGATAACTAACAAAAAAAATCCGCATTACTTCTTTCTGATCTAGATATATCATTAATCCAGTGTCATTATGTATGAGCATCGGTGAGCATCTATCATATAAAAATCTAATCTCAATTTTGATAGAATTAATATCAATCTTCAATTGTTTTGATATTGCAGCAACCAATCCTTTATACTTTGTATCTGCATCATACGTTATCCCATCTACAGCAAAATCTCTAGGTCTACCTATAAGCACAATACAAATTTCATTATCAAGAATTTTACTAAATTTCACAATATCTATATATGAAATTTCATAATTTCAACAACACTTTCATAATATCAACATTTCAAAAAAATAGACAAACCAATTTATATTACTGGATATAACTTTAAGAACAACATCATACTATTTTAAAAAAACTAATTGGATAAAACTTCAACAACAAACATCATACTATCAACATTTTCAAAAAAAATACACAAACCAATTTCTATAACTGGATACAAGATTCAGAATTACTATTTTACAAAATTCATACTTTACAACAAAATACTATCATACACTCAACATATATATACAATTAAAAAAAAAAAATCAATTTCAAAAATTTAAACAACCACAATTAGATTGTGAACATCCCATGAATAAAAATAACATTGAAAGCATCTACCAACTACATCATACGACATCACGATAAGATTGAAACCACAATTTTTTTTCTGCAAAACGAGCAACACAATCAATCATTAAAAACTAATTGAATAAAACAACCTTAACAATTAACATACCGTTAACATTCCATCTTCCTCCATACATTACGAAAAGTGAATGTATCCTTTCACCGTTCATTAGTTTGATCAACTTCAAACATATAACTTAAGTTGTTTAAGAGGAATAAACAAAAAATTAATAGAAACTGAAATATCGTAATATGAAAACAGAATTTTCTGAATAATACGTTTAAGATGTTAATTAATATATAAAAATCGTTTATTGAGATATTTAAGGTGATGAAAATATTGACTATAACTGACATTTCCTTTTTGGGGTATAAGAAATTTTATTCCATATATATATTTGATAATTTTTTAAATTTATTAAAAGGAAAAAAAAAAGTTATGTATTTTAATTTTTTTATAAGATTTGTTGTAACTTGAAAAAATGAAAGTTATGCTATAAGTTGTAATTTCCTGAAATGCTATACACGGTTTTTTTTCCTTGTTTTAACCATTAAAAAGGGAAAACCACCACGAGATTTGGTCCCCAGTTTCAAATTTTGATTCGGCATTTATTTATAAAAAAAATCTGCACACTTTTCAACTTTCAATTTCAAATCCCGAATTCTCCATAAAGTACAAAGAAAAACTTGTTACTATTTCTAAGCATAAATTGATCACACAGGCATGACGAAACAAAATTATCTAGGAGTCCTAGATTATAAGTAAGATAAGTCATTTTAGAGAAGCAATCAAGAAATGACAAGGACTAAAGAAAACACTATTGGAACGGAAAGTCAAAGTTAAATATTTCTTATATAAGCATCATCAATAGAACCAAGAATATACATGAGTGAATATTGAATATCTCCAACCTCAGCCCTGACTGAGAATGATTAGTCAGTAAAATTGCAGTTCAACTCTAGGTTTTGATTGTATTACACACAATTATAGCTCTAAATTAAAAGCAAAACCGTTGCTGGAGCTGAAGCATTAAGAGTTCTTTTGCTAACCAGAGAATGATATCAATCAATTCTGTATCATCTTTATCAGAGACTCCAAGTATCAGGATGACATGATTATAAACTTGCCCAGTATTGTGCGATTTTATCGAATCATTCTAAGGAACGTTAGCTGGCTTCTGGAGGTAGCTCTACTGATTCAGTCTCCTGAAAATATAGGTGGCATAGATAAGTTAGTCACCGTTCTAGTTCTAAATAAATATCTAAGGAGGATATGCTTGAGAGACCAATGTCTGAAGCATCTTAAACACAAAATAGAGAAATACTATATCAAACAGAACCACTCCCTAAAAGGACACCTGAAAAAACTATAAATTCTCCGGAAAGGTATCCAAAAGCACAGGAAAGGACTTTCAAAAATAATACTTCCAATGTAGAAAGACCTTACTTAAATGGTAAATGCAACTTCTGTCACTGAAAATTTATATTATCATGCACTGATCATTAAAGAAAAATTGCAGTCATGCAATTGGGTAGTTAGGAATATTGTCGCAATCAATAACAAAGTATTTGAAAGCAATTAAGCTGATGAGCTTTGGCACCCTTCATAACTAAGAGGTGCCAGTAATTGTCTAAAGAGACTGAACTTAAAGTTGGGGTCGCTGCAACTATCCATATTCACTCTAGGAAGTATTTCAATGGTAACCGATAGGACAACTAAATAAATATATGAACTATTGACAATCCAACAGGAGAGGGATAATAACCTCTTGGAGAATTTTCCATTTCGGGGGTGGGGGTGGGGGGTGGGGTAAGAGAGCTTTGTAATACCTGTTGAATAGCTTGAGCACTGGATAGGGTCTTCAGCTGGCAATTTTCTATGTTTGAGAGCAGCTGCATTACAGTTTTCAGCTGAGGAACACTGCAATCATTAACTTTGACATGAGAGCAGTTGAAAAAGGAGTGATCAAGACAGCTGAATTTTGGAAGATTAATTCTTCCATCTCAAAAGAAGCAACTTCCATTGCAATTATCAAAGTAAGATCAAACTAGCACTAGAAAAAACAGATAGCTTTCATCTATTGAATGTTCAAACTTGTGAAAATCCATGCAAGTTTAGAGTAATTTATCAAAAGAAAATTCTAAGTCCCATCTTCATGCATAACTTGGAAAAATAAGGTGCTATGCAACTCTACAAACTAGAAACACTCATCTATATTAAGACCACATTTCCTTTACACATGATGCAAATCTTTCCTCTTCTCTTGCTTTACAAGAGAGATGGTCAATGTATAATTTTTCATTAGAGCATTTCTACCTAGTTCCGTACCCTGAAACTAAATTTTTGTTCTAAAGGAAGGATGTACATTTTTGCGGAAGATAATTTTCAGTGTGTTATTATTGAGATAGATGATCAGTATTCCAGTTACAATCATTCTAGGATCATTAAGCCTTAACACAGTTTCCAAACATCAAGTTGCACATTAAAAGTCCATTTGAAAGAAAAAAGTAAATTACAAGGTAATTTCATCAACCATTAGTTCGTAAAAATGCGAGATTGGGTGAAAGGACTAACCTCTGCAACCCGTTGTCCATATGAGCATCCAATGATGAAATTACCCGAGGCAGCTGCTCTAATACCTGCAACGACCAAAATCAAAACAATAGAATTAGGATTGAGGCTTCCTCCAGGGTCATTTTAATTAAAATTCTTAAATATAACTGTAGAAGGACCTTTATACCAGCTCAGTATTCTTGATGGTAGAAGTCTTGGCAAAAAGACTTTTTGGCAGCTTCATCAGTTCAGCCTGAACCATATCGAGAAATGTGTATCAGCAATATATGAAGTAGACGTTAGGACCCCTATGGATTTAAACATCTTAACCCAGAACCTTTTGCCCACAGTTTCAAACAGACGCTTCCTACATTACCTTTTATATAACGGCATTCAATTGGGCGCGGAGGTTACTACGGCTATTTGACTAAAGAAATTATTAAAGTAGTAGTTGATAAGTTAGTCGACAGCGACAACATCAAATCAAATTTAAAAATTAATGATTTTGAAGCATTGAAAGTTGTAAACATTTTAGAACAATATTATTCGCGGAATGGTGAAGGAGAGCCTTGGAGTAACCGGTATAGTTGTTGCCAAGTGACTGGATGTCATGAGTTCAAGCCATCGAAATAACCACTTGCAGAAATGCAGGGTAAGGCTGCAAACAATAAACCCTTTTGGTTTGGCCCTTCACCAAACCCAACGCATAGCGAGAGCTTTTATTATGGAATGATATTACACATTTTGGAATGTCTCGATATGGAAAGAGTGAAAATTTATAAGCGCAAAAAGCTCTAAGGTTCGTTGGGGATTTAAGCACAAAGCATAAATAAAACATGGACTTTAATTTTTAAACAGTCGCAAAGGAAGAAAAAATGCAAATACATATGTTTAGCCCAAGACTAATAATTATAAGCATGAATGACAACCATATGAACGGAAAGGTTCAAAAAAATTTATCATAAAGTGAAATATCAATTGTTTAGTGTTGAAGAGGCTCGTAAACAAGGAAAGTATGTGTTAATAATCTTGATGATGACAATTGACACCTAAACGCACATTAAGCAAGGCGAAGAGCTTAACACACTTTGAGGTTTAAACTCGCCTTTGACAAGTTGAAAGAGCGTTATCTAAATTGTAAGGGATGAGTCAATACAATAGAGGTAAAATTTAAATTGATACATGGGGCAAAGCCGGAAAGTGATTCAACAAGACCCCCCAAATAAGCAGCTTATTGCCTTGAAGTTCCACTTACAATTGCTATCATTGTTAATTAACAATAGAAACAGAAACAGTCGAAGAAATCTTTCTTTTTTCAATTTCTTGATTTCCACAATTTCTTCCATAGAAGATGAAGTGATGGAAAAAGAAAAAGACAAAAAAGGGGAAGAGAAAGGAGGGTGCCTGTGATGGGGAAGACTGAAGCATGAGATGGAGGAGATTGGAAGTTGATTGTATAGATTGTGTTATTTGATCAGCCACCATTGTTTTCGCTGAACCATCTCTGCTACTGCTGCCGCCTTTGACGGTCGGCGTCGGCCTAGGCGCTGCCATCCTAATTTTCTTGATGGGGTGCCACGTCACTTTGCCTCAATTTACAAATATTGAATGAAGGAAAAATAATATTTGCTCCTCCAATCTATATATGACTCTTTTTGTAAAAATAGTTGAACCACACACGTGCACATATAATCTTTTATTATTTAAAATTACACCATTTTATTTATTATGAAAATTTTTATGTAAGTGCAAAAGTTCAAATCACTTTTCAAATATTCTTCACACTTTAATATAACTAGTTTAATCGTACGTGTCTCGTTCGTATAACTTTTAATTATTAAAATTAAATGACTGTATCGATAGAAAATATTTTTAATGAAGTGTAAAAAATTCGAATCGTTTTCCAAATACAGTAAATCTAGATCAGCAGAAGTTATACTCTACAAATTCAGATCGATTGGTTAGATTAACTTCAGATGATGAAATGATGAATGAAGATAGAGTTGAAATAATCGAAGAAGTTACCAATCCCGTAATAGCAGTAAATCAGAGTTACATCGATAAAAAAACACTTTTATAAGTTATGAATTTGCATGCCTTCTTGCATCAATTTACATTTAAAATTGAGAGGTCTAATGCAAAAAGGTACGAGTTATTCCAGCTTATAACTTAACTTCTGAAAAGTGCATATTTCTTTGACATTTTATTTGTATATTTTATAACTATTTGTTTGATTTTAAACATCTTAAACAGCTACTACCTAGTTTGTCATGTAGAAGAATGTACATGATTTCTTAGAGCTTCAAGTGCAAATAATACAAAGATTTTCAAAAAAAGAAATTATTGCAAAATACATACATGTTCGACACTTAAAAAGTTTAAAAATATATTTGAGATGTACTTGTACTATACTTAAAAAGTAAGGAAGGGTATTCTTTAAAAACATTTCTTATTGGGGTCAAATATCTAAAGTCACCCATATTTGGGTCTATGACATTCAATTTCCTGATTTTCTATTTATAAAATAAGTCATAAGCCAAACTTTCCATGTATATATATTTAAAGACTTATTCGCAAAGGTATCTTCTTTTTTGACATCAAAGCAAATTTAAGGGAATGAATTATTTTTACGAAGTTCTTTGAAAATTCTTGAGATAAGTCGTATTTCTAAGGCAAGAGTTGTAGAATATCTCATAAATAAACGCATAATGTGGTAGTGTCAACTCTTGCCCGTGGGGTATAATTTATTATTTGAAAGTCCTTGAGCTAAGTCTTGCCTTTAAGGCCAGAGTTGTAGAACATTTCATAAATGAAGACATAACGTGGTGTGTCAACTCTTGCCTGTGGGGCATAATTTATAGTTTGAAAGTCTTTGAGCTAAGTCTTGCCTCTAAGGCACGAGTTGTAGAACATCTCATAAATGAAGACATAGCATGGTAGTGTCAACTCTTGCCTGTGGGGCATAATTTGTAGTTTAAAAGTCCTTGAGCTAAGTCTTGCCTCTAAGACAATAGTTGTAGAATATCTCATAAATGAAAACATAACGTGATAGAGTCAACTCTTGCTCGTGAGGCATAATTTATAGTTTGAAAGTCCTTGAGCTAATTAAGTCTTGCCTCTAAGATAAGAGTTGCAGAACATCTCATAAATGAAAACATAATGTGGTAGTGTCAACTCTTCCCCATGGGCATAATTTGTAGTTTGAAAGTCCTTAAGTTAAGTCTTGCCTCTAAGGCAATAGTTGTAGAACATCTCATATATGAAAATATAACGTTGTAGAGTCAACTCTTGACTGTGGGGCATAATTTGTAGTTTGAAAGTCATTGAGCTAATTAAGTCTTGCCTCTAAGGCAATAGTTGTAGAAGATCTCATGAATGAAAACATAACTTGGTAAAGTCAACTTTTGCCCATATGGCATAATTTGTAGTTTGAAAGTCCTTGAGCTAATTAAGTCTTGCCTCTAAGATAAGAGTTGCAGAACATCTCATAAATGAAAACATAATGTGGTAAAGTTAACTTTTGCCCGTGGGGCATAATTTGTAGTTTGAAAGTCCTTGAGTCAAGTCTTGCCTCTAAGGCAAGAGTTGTAGAACATCTCATAAATGAAAACATAATGTGGTAAAGTCAACTCTTGCCCATGGGGCATAATTTGTAGTTTGAAAGTCCTTGAGCTAAGTCTTGCCACTAAGGCAATAGTTGTAGAACATCTCATAAATGAAAATATAACATGGTAGAGTCAACTCTTGCCGGTGGGGCATAATTTGTTGTTTGAAAGTCCTTGAGCTAAGTCTTGCCTTTAAGGCAATAGTTGTAGAACAACTCATAAATGAAAATATACCGTGGCAGAGTCAAATCTTGCCCGTGGGGAATAATTTATTGTTTGAAAGTCCTTGAGGTAAGTCTTGCCTCTAAGACAATAGTTGTAGAACATCTCATAAATCAAAATACAATGTGGTAGTGTCGACTCTTGCCCATGAAACATAACTTGTTGTTTGAAAGTCTTTGAACTAAGTCTTGCCTTGAAGGCAATAGTTGTAGAACATCTCATAAATGAAAATATAACGTGGTAGAATCAACTCCTTCCCGTGGGGTATAATTTATTGTTTAAAAGTCCCTGAGCTAAGTCTTTTCTCTAAGGTAAGAGTTATAAAACATCTCATAAATCAAAATACAATATGGTAGTGTCGACTCTTGCCCATAAAATATAAATTGTTATTTGAAAGTCATAAGTCTTGCCTCTATAATGTAGTAGTGTCAACTCTTACTTATGAAACGTAACTTATTGTTTGAAAGTCGTAAGTCTTGCCTTTATAATGTGATAGTGTTAACTCTTGCTCATGAGATGTAATTTGAATGGAAGAAATCGAAGAAAATAATAAAAATTGCGGAAAAAGAAGAAAATATTAAAAAAATAAAAATCAAAGAAAATGTAGAAATTGGGAGAGATTAGGAAAAAAAAGAAAGATTAAATATAAAAAAAGACCGAGAAAAAATTTAAAAGAAAAAAACCAAAGAAAAATAAATTTTTTTTTATAAAAGTAGACGTTGAAAGATGTAAGGAAAAAAAATAAGGGTTGAGAAAAACTAAAAACAATAAAAAAAAAAAAAGGAAACAAAAAAGAAAAAAGAAAAAAGAAAAAAAAAGAAGTTGAGTGGAAAATGGGAAAAAGTAAGGGTTGAGAAATTAAAAATAAAAAGAGAAAAGAAAAAATAAAAATCAAATTAAAATTAAAAAGAGAAAAAAAAAATAAAAGTTGAAAATATAAATATAGAGTTGTTGTCCATTATGACGATCATTTATGTAATTTACTTCATTCATCAAGGATAATTTTGTCTAGAAAAATATTAGTTAATAGGTATAGGCTATTTTAAGGAAGCTTTTTTATTTGGGGCTAAAATTTAAAAGTCACCCTAATTTGGGTCATTTTTTAGATTAACCCATAAAAAATAAAGAAGTAGTATATTTACAAAAGACCAGGCCCAAAATTGGCCTGGCCTAAATGCGGTCCAAAAAAGATTCAGACAGCTCAAATACCAATTTGGAAACCTAGCTGTCATTTCTTCTTTCTCCTCTTATACGTATGTTTCCCATTGTTTACTTTGGTTGAAGAAAACAGCACAAGAGAAGGGGGAGATTGAATATATAATTTTGAACATAGAAGGAATTGGAATTGGACGACCAATCAGAAAATCCTTCAAGGATTCTCTCAAAGTTCTTGAAGCTGATATTCAACATGCTAATACTCTGTGAGTCAAATTTCTTTAAAAAATTCATTAGTTTTTTTTCTGCGCACTTTCTTTTTCTTGTTTTTATTTATGTATGAATGCTTGGAAATGAAATCTTTCTTGTTCTTTTCTGAGATTTCATTGGCATCGCGGAACACCGTTTTGTTCCTTTTTTTAATTTTCTTTTCACTATACAAATTTCAGGGTTTTTTTTTATTTTTACTTTTTTTTTGTTTACTTGTATATTTGTCTCTGTATGATTTTTTGATATGGGTTTTCGTTTCTTGCTAAAAAATCTGAAGCTTTGTGTTTTTTTTTTTGTTTTTCAATTTTCATTTCTAACATGACCATGTGAGCACATAGACATTTGCATGTGTTCATAGTAAGGGGTTGTCTTGTCTGGGGGATTGAATAACTTATTCCATTATTGTAAAACAAATGGTGGGATAAATAATCCTGAAACTAACTAAAACCCCTAACCAAACACATGATAAAATAATTCTTTTGTTATATCCCGAGATCATTATCCTTTATCCATCTATGATGTTTCCCGTAAATGTGTTGAGAAAGTTCTCCTAAGGCCCACCTAAAGTAGCGGATATGAGGTAAAAAATAAAGAGAGAAACAGGTAGATTAATGGTAGGGGATGCAGCAGAATGGAGAAAAGTTGCGGTATTGGAGGGTTTAGAGAATGTGAGACCATCAGCAGGACAAACACTCTATAGATTCAAAGTAGAAATATCACTGGGAATGATTGAGCTTCTTCTATCTTCTCATGTCTTCTCGTTCAAAGTGTCACAATCTCTGGTGATGATTCCTCAGCTAATTTTTTGGAGGGTTATTGTACGATAGACAGTGCCAGGAGTGAAAGTGTTATTGGAAGAGTTAAGTCAAGACCTTCTGAGATATATACCCATGTTAAATTTCTCATTTAGAATTAAATGGTTGACATTTTATACCTGCAGAGGATTCCTTAGTTCTTTTAGAATAAATCATGTGCCTACAGTAGTAGAGTTGGAAAGTTCTAGTCAATTATGTTTCCACAATTTCACTTCCATTGCAGTAATATTTAATGAATACCAATTGTAATTGATTTTTCAAAAACCTGTATTCCAATCACTACATCCAACTAACCATCTATACATGTAGTTATCTTATCTACCCTCCCTGCGATAAGTGAATGTTCGTTAAAAAGTTCTGCCTTCTCATATAGTAATCGACTGGGTTTCTAACAAATAATTGGCTCTAGGTATACTTTTTGTGAAAATTGATCTAATATTTATTACTTATAGAGTTAAATGATGCTTCTAGTAGGGGAACCAACAGCAGCAGCTTTAAGCCCTCCAACACGGGCAAGTGTTTGCTATAGAATTGGTCCAAGCAGTTCAAGAGATGCTTTTTGCGGCGAAAATCAGTATAGACGTGGAGTAGCACCTTTAGATGTGTTCTGAAGTACATGGAAAGAGAGAAATAGTTTGGCCTCGTACGATATCAAGGTTGTGCAATACAATGGATATGTTCATGTTTAATAGTTTTTGACTTATATACACCAAATAATTTTTTGACGAAGGTTGTTCACTTACACAACTTTATTTGTCTGTTAAAGATGTGTTTTATGTTTCTCTAACACAAGTTTTCTGATAGGTGGAGCTTAGAGCTCCTCAAGATGTTGCAACAGGATGATCGTTGAAGTCATTTAAGTTCCTTAAGATCAAAAAACATCCCACAAGTTCACCTGATCTGAAGTTTGGGCATTTGAATTCAAGGATCCCATGGTGTTGAGTGGACTCAAAAACTAAAATCTCCATAGAGAGACGTTAAGCTTCTCTCTGAACAGTTGAGGTATAATTTTACTTCTTTTGATTACAAAGCTGGTAGTAAAACAAAGTACCTTACTCTGTAAAACAGTTACCAAATGGAGGTTTGGTTGTAAATGTTTACATTTAGAGATTTTCTATTGTATCAATTAACATTATTTAATTCACCGTGGTACATGCTACATGATGTAGGCTCGTGAAAAGTTTTTATGACTAAGGAAAGGTACAAAAAATGACATTACCAATGTACTGTGGAGGAGGTATAGACAGACATAGTAGCTAGTCATTCATACTGCCTATAATATTCTGAAGTTACTCTTTTTAAACTTTTGCACATATGAATGCCTACTTTAAAAATAAATGAAGGCGAAAAATCTTTCTTAACATGATTTTAACTCTTTCAGAAACTCCATAATGCAAGATCAACTTTTGGCCAAGATCGATTCAGTGATTTATCATAAGATTAACCGAAGAAGCCTCTTAATCTTAGTTGTGTTACGTGGCTTGCTCTTGCATTTTTGTGCTTAATTGTTTTAAGAATGATTTTCGGACTGACAGTGATTATCAAGTAACAGTTTAAGTGGAGCTTTGCCATCATCAGTAGGAAACTTATCCTCCCTGATCACTCTATGAGTAATTCTATATGCTAAACTGATTTGTAATTTATGACCGATAGAAAAGCAGCCAATTTCTTGATCTCCAGGCATTTGCAGAATAACCAACTTTCTGGAATTCTTGATGTTTTACAAAATCTCCCTTTGCAGATTTATACTCTCCCTCACTATAATTAGCTCAGAATATTAATTCCAAGTCCATAGAATGATATAATATGGTATTAATATCTCCTCGTATTATGTGTACCTCCAGGAATGTGGAATATAACCTTTTTAATGGGCCCATACCTCAGAAGTTGTTTTCTATTCCCAATTTCAAGTAAGTGCATTTCACTTTCTGCTTATAATATTACTTTTCTTCTTCCAGCTTGTAAGCCACAATATGTTCTTGGCCTCCTTTTATATTCTTGTGCTTCTTTGCCCGACACAATATTCTAGCACAAGTTCAGAAATTATGGAGATAGATTCCTTGTTGAAGTTCAATTACTACATGTTGAACTACTCTTTACTTTTTGGTAATACTTTATTGTTTATTTCTCAAATCTGAGTGACAACCTTGATCAACTTGTTATTCATGGACAATTAAGTCAGATAAGAGCTGACTGGCTATAATCTTAACATAAACACCTTAATTATACTCAACACTTCTATTCTCGATCCACATCAGACCATACTAAGCACATGTATCCCAGTTCATGAACTTTTCTTTTACTCATGATTAGCTAGTAGATTTAACTTGCTGGTAAACTGCAATAATTTTGAACATTAACAGAAAATAATACGTGTTATATGCTTCTAACTTAAATGCTCTTAGGAAATGCACAATAGAATTAAAAATTTGCCAGAGATGTGACATCTTAAATAGTTTATCTAAGTTACAAACTCAGATTATGCTTAAAGGTTTATGACACTGACTTGGATTAGAGTTGCATAGACACCCACTTGAGACCTAAACATAAGAATAATTTCAAATTGTATGAGGTAAAGTAGCCAAAATTTTACATCATAAGCACCACCTGCATATGAAAATGTATAATCCTATAACACTATGCTGCCCAGATTTTTAGCAGTTGGATCATTGACTGCATTTTAATCGTATTTAGGTTCATACGATTGCAGCCTAAAACACACTTGAATTTCATATCATATTGATCCATAATAAAAGAAGATCAGAGAATCTTAAAATTACTAATAAAAATATTTCATCCATAATAAATATCAATACTGAAAATAGAGAAGGTGATATCCCACTGAATGTATCTTATTGAAGTCTCCTACATGATCTGACTCATGTTATTTTCTCCCTTTTAATGACTTTTTTCTCTTACTGCTGGAGAGTTGTACACTGCGATCTTCATCAACGTCTACCACGGACAATTCATTATCGAGTTTACTTCTCTTTGTAGGGGTAGTTAAAGCAGAGTTCACTTCATTCTCAACTACGGAATCCTAAAATTTTAGTAACTTTTTTTTAATCAAAATCAGGTATTTTTATGAACTTTAACGAATGATATATATAAAGTGTATGTCGAAATCACCGTTAAATCAATGTCTCTAGGTCCGAGTTATTCATGATTAAACTCTGGATACTGTGAAAGAAAAATAATAATATTAACATTAATCTATATTCTAAGTAAAATCTATTTTAACATAAACCAACAAATTCAATGTGTTTGAAAGTAATGTAAATATACGGTGCATGTTTCTTCACTTGAAGCGAGACGATATTGCTTGATGAGATCCTTATCATCACTAAATTTAAGAACTGTGTAAACTTCATTATGTTGGTCTATGTTGTCTTTCTTGACGGCCACTTTAAACATGACCTCTCTATCCAAGATGTTATCCAACTCCAATGGATATGAAGATACACTATCATTCTAAAATAAACAGTGGCAATATATAATGATGTGCATTATAAATAGTGTAATTATGAAATTTTTACCCTGAAATTATACTGTATTTTTTTTCTCCTGTATATATACAATTGAATGTGAACATACGTAATTCATGACTTTTTTACTTTTTAAGTATGAAATAATGCTTGAAATTATTCAAAAAAAAGACAATAACGTATGTATACCTTGTCATACTGCAAAAGCATTTCTAATGATAATATCTTGTTGGAATTTTCATGCTCTGAATTCTGCCACAAACGTACTATACGAACTTTCAAATTCCATTGCATTTTAGAATTTGATATTTCACGTATTGAATCAATTTTAACAGACATTGTTTTGGATAGATATTGGATAGTGATTTTCTTTTTCGGTTCTAAATGTGAAATGCATCGATTAGAGATTTTACAGTAATGATGTATTTAAATTTGAATTACAGAGATAATGATAAGTTGTTGGGATAATTATATTTTTAAGTTCAAGTTAAGTCATGTTGATAAGTAAGATTTGAGATAAAATTAAAACTCTAAAATTGTTAAGATAGTTATAATTCAAAAAATTTTAATTGTTAACTGGTTAAAACTCAACTTGTTTTCTGGTTATAATATCTTTTCAGTTGAGGTTTATTTGGATTAAAAAACTGCTATCAGAGTTATTGGCTCACGTTTCTTTTTTTTTGGAGTTACTATATTTACGTATTTTTTTTAAAGTTAATATATTGCTGAAAGCTGTTGCTTACTGACCCTTGTGTTTTTCTTTTTCAGGTTCTAAATTTGAAATATAATTTAAATTTAATGTTATAGTTTGTTTTTGAATTGCAGAGATAATGATAAGTTGTTAGGATAACATTATTTTAAATTCAAACAAGCAACTAATATTTAGAGTTTATCATTAAAAAAAAATTTTAGTTGAGGATTATATTTAGAGTTTATCATTAATATTCCTTTTAGTTGAGGATTACTTTATTAACCCACATTTTTGGTTGAAAAATATCATTAAAAGTTACTGCTTACTTTACTACCACATTTTTGGTTGAAAAATATCAATAACTAATTTTGATTGAAAAATATCATTAAAAGTAACTGCTTATTTTACTAACTCATGTTTTTGGTTGAAAAATATCAATGACTAATATTTAGAGTTTATCATTAAAATTCAATAATCTTCAATTAAAAATTTGTTATTACAACAATATTAAGTGTTGTCTTTAAACCTTCCACATGACTATATTAATAGCTTGACACATGGCTTCTTGTTTTGACACGTGGCTATATTATTTTAGTTTTGTCTTTAAATCCTTCGCGAGATGCTATCTGGGGTGGGAATCAGTATGGACGTGGAGCAGCACCTTTAGATGTGTTCTGGAGTATTTGGAAAGAGAGAAGTAGTTTGGCCTCGCACGATATCAAGGTTGTGCAACACAATGAATATGTTCATATTTAATAGTTTTTTGACTTATATACACCGTATAATTTTTCGACAAAGGTTGTTCACTTGCACAACCTTGTTTGGCTGTTAAAGGTGTATTTTATATTTCTCTAAGACAAGTTTTCTAACTGGTAGAACTTAGAGCTCCTCAAGATGTTGCAACAGGATGAGCGTTGAAGTCATTTAAGTTCCTTAAGATCAAAAAACCTCCCACAAGTTCACCTGATCTGAAGTTTGGGCATTTGAATTCAAGGACCCCATGGTGGTGAGTGGATTCAAAAACTAAAATCTCCATAGAGAGACGTTAAGCTTCTCTTTGAATAGTTGAGGTATAATTTTACTTCTATTGACTACAAAGCTGACAGTAAAACAAAGTACTGTACTCTGTAAAACAGTTACCAAATGGAGGTTTGGTTGTAGATGTTTACATTTAGAGATTTTCTATTATAGCAATTAACATTATTTAATTCATCAAGGTACATGCTACATGTTGTTGGCTCGCAAAAAGTTTTTATGACTAAGAAAAGATACAAAAAATGACATTATTAGTGTACTGGAGAAGGTATAGACAGACATAGCAGTCAGCCATTCATACTGCCTATAATATTCTGAAGTCACTCTTTTTAAACTTTTGCAGATATGAATGCCTACTTTGAAAATAAATGAAGGCGAAAAAACTTTCTTAACATGATTTTAACTCTTTCAGGAGCTCCATAATGCAAGATCAACTTTTGAGCAAGCGCGGTTTAGTTTGGTGAGTGAATGTGGCGCTGGAGCATCTCAAGAGATCTCTTTGACTTTAATTCAAAAAGTGTTACCACAATAGCAAAGGCATGTTGACTTTTTTTCCTTTTGAATCCTAAATTCAGGCAACCGCTATTTCTAATGTTGAAGCAAAGAAACAGTTAGAATTCCTGAAAGTAGTTAATGGTACAATGAATGCTCGTCGTCGTTATTTCAAACAGGCATGTCATAATATGAAAGCTATTCTAGTCTATTTATTTTCAATTTTTCATATTTTATTTCTATCTTGTAGGGATATAAGCTTTTGCATCATATGGAGCCATATATCAATTAGGTTTGTCTTGTTGTTGGTTTAATTGGTGGCAATTTGATTGATGCCACTTTCATTTGATTTATTTCCTTCATCAAAGTTAATGATCAAATTTACATTTTGGTAATGGAATGTACAAATACATTGCATCTTTGACTGTCCTCCATTTCTTTTTTCTTTTTATACTCAGAATGGTCCCTTAATTTGGAAGTATTATTTTTAAAAATACCTTACTGTATGAAACAAAATACCTTGCTGTAAACAGTTACCAAATGGAAGTATTCTCTAAAAAAAAACACTGTTTGATTGTAGATGCTTGTATTTTTGGTTCCTGTACACTATTCTGTAGACGACAGTATGTTTCATTTTGTTGAACTGTCTTGGCATTATTATATTTAACTTAATAATTACAATCAGTAATCAATTTATTGGATTGATTAAATTGAAAAAAAAATTCATGCACTTCAGCAATCACGCAATGTAAGCTATTCTCAAAATGCATGTGAAAAAACACACTTCAAGTAGTTGCTAAATTTAGCCTATTTTGTATGTGAATTATTGTTAAAAGTTGTGATCTTTTCTAGGGTTTATGTCATTCCTTAAAGGGTGCTCAAGTATTTGTTGAATATAGCCTGTTTGGCATATTGATTTCTGCTTTTCTATAGCCTATAAAAAATTGTTAGCAAACTGCCCAATATGATGAAAACAAAAGATCAAAAGACAGCTGAAAAATTTATTTATTAATTTCTCAAATTAAATTACGAAAAATCTCTTTGTACACTACATTTTTTACTTCATTTGTTATTTTTCCTTCGTCATCGTAGGCTTAAATCTTTAACCCCTTCCTACTTGTCACTCGTGAAAGAGCAACATATAATTAAACACGTGTAAATATTGATTTCTTAAAAAATAATCCAACATGAGACAATGATTTCCCTTGACTTTAAAGTCTATGCATGTAATACTGATTCAATTATTTATGCTTGTATATGGCTGATTCAGCCATTTTTATTTAAACGTTAATTAGAAATGCCTAAACGTTAGTAATATATAATGATGTGAATTATAAATAGTATAATTGTGAAAGTTTTACCCTGGAGTTATATTGTATCTTTTTTTCTCCTGTATATATACAATTGAACGTGAACATACGTAATTCATGACTTTTTTACTTTTTAAGTACGAAATAATGCTCGAAATTATTCAAAAAAAAAAAGACAGTGAAGTATGTATACCTTGTCATCCTGCAAAAGCATTTCTAATGATAATATCTTATTGAAATTTTCATGCTCTGAATTCTGCCACAAACTCACTATACGAACTTTAAAATTCCATTGCATTTTAGTATTTGATATTTCATGTATTGAATCAATTTTAATGGATATTTTTTTTGGATAGATATTGGATAGTGGTTTTCTTTTTCGGTTCTAAATTTGAAATACATCGAGAGATTTTATTGTAATGATGTATTTAAATTTAAATTACAGAGATAATGATAAGTTGTTGGGATAATTATATTTTTAAGTTCAAATTAAGTCATGATAATCAGTAAGAGTTGAAACAAAATTAAAACTCTAAAATTATTAAGGTAGTTATAATTTAAAAAATTCTAATTGTTATCTGGTTAAAATTCAATTTTTTTCTGGTTGTAATATCTTTTTAGTTGAGGTTTATTTGGGTGAAACAACTGCTATCAGAGTTATTGACTCATGTTTATTTTTTTTGGAGTTACTATATTTACGTATTTTTTTTAAGTTAATATATTGCTGAAAGTTGTTGCTTACTAACCCTTGTGTTTTTCCTTTCCAGGTTTTAAATTTGAAATGCAATTTGAATTTAATGTTGTAGTTTGTTTTTGAAGTGAAGAGATAATGATAAGCTATTAGGATAACATTATTTTAAATTCAAATCAAGTAACTAATATTTAGGGTTTATCATTTAAAATTTTTTTAGTTGAGGATTATATTTGGAGTTTATCATTAAAATTCCTTTTAGTTGAGAATTACTTTATTAACCCACGTTTTTGGTTGAAAAATATCATTAAAAGTTACTGCTTACTTTACTACCACGTTTTTTATTAAAAAATATCAATAACTAATTTTGGTTGAAAAATATCATTAAAAGTAACTGCTTATTTTACTAACCCACATTTTTTGTTGAAAAATATCAATGACTAATATTTAGAGTTTATCATTAAAATTCAATATTCTTCAATTAAAAATTCGTTATTACAATAATATTAAGTATTTTCTTTAAATCTTTCACGTGGCTATATTAATAACTTGACACGTGGCTTCTCGTCTAGGCCTAAGTTTTGCTTTTATATATAGATAGATAGATAGATAGATTATTATTATTTTAATAGTTTTTTTATCTTTTCCTAATATCTAAATAAATTATATTTAAATATATTTTATAATATTTAAATTTTATAAGAGATAAGTTTGAAATAGTTTATATCTATTAGAATTCTTTAATTACTAGTTTCTATTTTTAAGATAATGAAAATCTTTTTTGTAAAAGGATAATTTATTTAAATTCAAATACTTAATTTTTCAATTCAAAATTTTTATTACCATATTTTTAACTTTGTCTTAAAATATTTTTTAATATTATCTTTAAAATTGCCACGTGGCTATTTTAATAGCTTGACACGTGGAATCTTGTCTTGCTTATGTTTTGCTTATATATATATAGAGAGAGAGAGATATTTTCTAATCATAGAATTCCACAGCACATAAAACACTCTATAACTTTAGCTTTTCCATACTTATTATACAGAAACTGAAGAAACTACCAAAATCAAAACTAACATTTAATTTGATTAGATTTCATTTGTCATTGTATAAGAAGAATTTTATGAAAAAAAAGAAGTTACGTCGGAGTTTTTTAAGTCCTATGATGAATGATGGTGTGCGGCAAAAATGGAGATGGAGGTAGGGGGTGGGGGTTGTTTGCTTTCTTTTTTTTTTTTTTTTTAACCTAGATGAAGGGAGGGGGGGGGGGTCGTTTTCTTTCTTTACAAAAAAAATCTAGATGTACTAATTAAAATTTTGTGAAGAAGATAGAGTGAAGAATGAAAACAACAGTAAAATGGGAATAAGATGAAGAAAACGAGGGCAGGGCGGGAGAGGGGGAGGGGAGGAGGAGGCAGGTGTTAGGGTGTTTTTTCTTTCTTTAAAAAAAGTTAGAATTATTTTGGGCCTTCAACGTCACATGTCATTTTTTAATTTGGTAATTTTGTCATGTCATGGCAAGTAACTTACACTCGCTTTTTATTTTTTGAAAAAGGATCCAAAATGTCCTTCAACTATGTGAAATGGTGTTAAAATGTCTTCCGTCTACCTATTAGGCCTAAAATGTCATTCACGTCTATCTATTGGGCCTAAAATGTCATTTTTATTTACCTATTGAGACTATTTTACCCTTTTATTTAGGCAAATTATATGAAAAGGTATTTTTATATACTATATCAAAATTTTATGTTTTTTTATTTTTATTACCTACTTTCACGATGTCTTTATAAAAATATATGGTATATTTATACCATAAAAATTCATGATATATTTATATATTATACAAATTATATTTATATCATAAAAATAAATGAAATTTTTATACCATACAATTACATCTATACTATAAACATACATGGTATATTTTAGATGTAAAAAGTTTATACCGTGTAATACTAAAAATATATATTTATATTTAATAAATAATTTTTTAACAAGTAAAGTACTTCCGATATAATGAGACATACCATGAATATTTATCCCATAAATTCTATCAAAAATATAATAATAATCTGACTTTGACATAAATTATATTTATACAACAAAAATATATGATACATTTGTACTTCCAACATAATGGTTTTTATTCCATAAATATTTATTCATAAAAACTCATGGTTAACCCATTACATTAGAATAAAAATACACGATAATGAAATAATACTAGATGATTACCATACATGAAAACAAAACGAAACATACACGATCAAATAATGGAATACTTAATTTATTTAAAACTATTTGAATTTTGAATATAAGAGAGAAAGATTTGAAAGCATGGATTATCTTTTTCATTTTTAATTTGAAGATTGAACAAATATTTCTTGAATTAAGGTGAATTGATAATTAGTTGTAGCATTAAATTATAAATTATAATTCTCTTTTCTATTTTTTTTAAATGGCTATATATGAAAAAAAATATTTTTATAATATTAAAAAATACTATTATTTATTTAATTAAGCTTTAAGGATGATATTTTCATGTAATTTGCCTAAATAAAAAAGCAAAATAGGTTCAATATGTAGACGGAAAGGACATTTTAGGTCCAACAGGTAGGTGATAAGGGCATTTTTGGCCCAATAGGTAGATGAAAAGGATATTATAGGCCCAATAAGTAGACGGGGGGGGGGGGGGGGGGGGTATTTTTGCACTATTTTACATAGTTGAAGGGCATTTTAGGCCCTTTCCTTTTATTTTTTGGTGATTGACAAAGAATATCTAATAGGAACAACTTTTTACATAGTTAAAGTGTTTAATAGGTACTAGTTTTAGTTGAAGGGTTTAAATAAAATTTTGCAACAAGTTTAGGGTCCTATCGATGATTTAAGCCAATTTATATGTATAAATTCATTGCACTATAAACTTATGCCATCACTCAAAATTATTAACGTAAATTTTATCTCAAATTTAATTCTAAAATATCATCTTATACGTACTTAGCACTCGTGTTACGTTTTTCACCAGTGTTTTTAAAGGCAGAGGCATAAGGTGAGGCGTTTTACCTGATACGAGGCGAAGGCGTAAGGCGAGGTGTTTTATCTGGTACGGGGCGAGGCGTAAGCCCCAAGACTATGAGGCGTAAGCCCCATGGATCCTTTAATTTTTTATATTTTATAAATTAATATTATTAAAAATAAATACTTTTAAAAGAGATAAATCAACCCCAAAAGGTAAAATTATATTAAAATTATATAAAAAAAAAAAAAGTGGAAGATGCATCTAAAATCATTTCAGCAAAAAAATAACCAAAGTCACATAGTACAAGTAATATATAAAGTCACCTTCTCATATAATAACCTATTATGTCCTGAAAAACACAAGTTGGTATAAGCCTCAAATTTTGGGGCATTCACCTTTCGATACTTTCGCCTACCCAAAACGCCTCGGTGCATTTTTCTCTACACCTCCCCTCGAAACTCGCCTTAGACTGCCTTTTAAAATACTATTTTTCACCGTATACACGATGAGGTATATGAGGGAATGTTCCACCCCAAAAATGTCTATTTCGTCTTTGTCACAAAAATAAGGGAAAGGACGAAAATAACACTTCAAATTAAACTATTTTCATAAAAATGACCATGAAATTTAAATTTCACTTTCTAGTCATTTCAATTTACTGGCTTGTTCTATACCGTTTCTACACACCTTCTATACATATCTTATACATATAAATATTCTTTACGAAAATTATACAGTTTTGATACACAATTTATACAATAACTATACATTTTTTTTAGGGGAAAGGACAAAAATGACTACTCACTAAAACTAATTCCAACTAAATAGGCACTACAATTTAATTCCCTCTAATCAGCCACCAAACTAATCTCATTTTATAGCCATTGATTATTTTGCATACTAGTTACTTCACGTTTTTTTTCATTTATTTTTTTTAAAAAATGCTAGTTCATTTTATTTTTTATTCTATGTTCCATTTTTTAAAATTTGATGTTTCATTCTATTATAAAAAATTCGCTGTTGTTTGTGTTTTTTCATTGTTTTTATATTTTTTTTTTTTGCAACTTTTTAATTTTTTTTAAATATATTTCTTTTTTGAAATTAACATAACTATAATTGTTGTACGTTGGAACATGCATTAAGTATATTTATGGAATGATGACATTGATTATCAAAAAAGTTATATGAAATTACTATAAGAAACTTTATTTGATCAAAACAAAAATATAAGATTTTGAGGAGCAGATAATGCAACTCAAACACAAAATGAAAAACCTAACTCCAACTTTTTTCAATAGTTCAACTGCAATTTCCCAAATCCAAAAATCAACCCCCGACATTATTGCAAATTCAAAAGAGGAACTATAAATAAAACAAGTCAAACATCAAAAAAAATAAAATAGATATACACATTCTATATAATTTTTAACTACAATTATTATTTAGATACATATTTTATACGATTCTATATAGTTTCTACATGCAAATGTATCAATCTAGTATAAGGGAGTATCAATTAAGCATATGGACATTGCAAGTGTATCAATGTAGCATAAAAGTGTATTAATATGGTATAAAAGAATATCAATTGGGTATAGGGACTGCATGTACTTGCATAAAATTTCCTTTCTTTTTTATAAAAAGTGTATCAATATAGTATAAAAGTGTATCAGTATGATATAAAAGTGTATCAATAGAGTATAGAGACTGCATGTGTCCAATTGGGCCTAATGGCTAAAAAAGGGAATTAAATTTAGCCGACAGGTTACCTTTGCCCACCTTTTCAAATTGTGTCCATTTTTTTAAAAATGGTCACCCCATGTCTTTTTTCCTTTTTTTTACACGTTTTATACAACAATTATATAATTTTCATACACTTTCTATATATTTTTTATATATACATATTTGATAGAACTATACAATTTCTATCCATATATCTTATATAGATACATATTCTATTTAACAATATCATTTTTATATAATTAAATTATTATTTCTAAACAATAAAAAAAAAACAGAATATTTGATGAGTTAAAAAATTTATAGCAAAAAAAAATTGAAATATTTTTAAAAGGGTCGAATTGCCCAAGTTGAATAGTGTATCAATATTATATATAGCATGTATCAGTATTGTATATGAACTGTATATGAACTACGTAAGCCCAAATGACCCAAATTAAGAAATGACTATAAAGCAAAAATAGTATATCCAACTGACCACTTTTTAAAAAGTTTTCAAACTTAGCTATTTGTTTTAAAAAGTGCTATAGAGTGTCCTTTTCCCAAAATAAATTACATATGAGATTTATACAAGTTATTAATTTTCTAATCATGGAATTCCACAGCACATAAAACATTTTATAACTTTAGAAATTGAAACTAATATTTAATTTGATTAGAGTTGAATATTTCAAAAATTAATTTATTTAATTTCCTTTTAAGCAAAAATAAGTTTATTTCTTCCATTGCTGCCTCTTTTAGCAATATTTTTAAGTCCAAGCAGAGTTTGATGATCTTCATTTACCATCTCTGGAACGTTAATCGAGCTAATCGTGGCATAACCTGTGGCAGGACGAGTACAAGACCGTTTCTGATGATTAGGGTGGTGTCATGGACATGTTGGGAAGGGATTTTAGTAGATTTGTTGTTTGACAGAACTGAGTAGGCGTCTTGGATAACGTTTGTTAAGGAAAGCAGCCTACGACAACCATGCATTGCAAGAAATTCAAGATGTCAACAAACAATGTCATCCTTTGTAGATGGCAGGCAGACATGTCAAACTAACCACCCGGCTGTCTCTAATTTAACAATCTTGAATGATGAAATTTTCCAAACTGTACTAAGATGGAGTTGTAAAACTTCATGCTTCATAGCAGTGGTGGTTGACCCTTCCTCTATCAACGCTCCCATATGACTAGAAAAACACCATTTTCCACAGCCACGGCAAAAGACCGATATATACTTTACAGCCCCACCACATGCACCATGTTGGCACATTGAAATAGGGATTGAGGACTTAGGTCAGAAACAAAAAGGAAAAGATTGAAGAGGCTGGCAATAAATGGAAAAAAGAAAAAGCGGTAGTGAAGTATTGCCAGGTACGTGGTGGCAAGGCACAACACAGAATTGTGTGTTATACAGTCTTCAACATCAATAGAGAAGCATTTTCAGATTGCACATAAAGTTGATGTACTTGCACAGAGTATTACAGCAACAATAGTGGAATACTTCTATCCAACCAAATATGCAGCTGCCAATCCTGAAGCTAGACGAGGTAAAAGTTCCCAAAGTTCCAAGTTAAGTTGAATGGGCTTGTCGAACAAGGATTTTCACGAGAAAATGAAATATACAGTAGTTTGCAGAAATCATTTTGTCAAATTATAGTTTCACGAGCATTACTCCAAGCTATAAACTTATATAAGAACCAGTTTATCTCAAGTACAATCCTGCCGAACTTAAGAACAGCATTCAGGAAGAGCACATATCATCAGCAGGAGAAACGCTAGCAGTAGTCTCCAGGACAGCCCCGAGGGGACACAATCTATTTGGGTGCAACATTAGTTTTCATAATAGGTCAGACACTTTGGAAATGCGTGTCCCTGAAGCAATACAAAAGAATATGATTACTCTTCCTTTTCTGGTAGAGAAGTGGATAAAATGTGGAAGCGAAACAGCAACAACAACAACACCATACCCTGAAATCCCACAAGTGGGATCGGAGAGGGTGGGGTTGGAGCATAAGGCAGCCTCTTACCCCTACCTTATAAAGATAGAAAGGCTGATTCCAATGGACCCTTGGCTCAAGTAAAGCTTGTCAAACAACCAGGAAAAGGAAATACCATAAAGAATACAACCAGTAGCAACAATAATCAATATGAAAACCAACGGGGAATGAGGAAGCAAAAAGTATACAGAATTGTGAAGGAACACTTCCAAGCCCCAACAAACTGCTAAGTCGACCTGTTATAATACCAATCTCTTTCCAACCATTTTTAGCCCCTAGGAACCTGCAATTTCTTCCTCAAATCCAATCCCTCAAAGTGAATTCAATCCCCTCACCCCACTATTTGTAGATAGCAAAAGAACAAGTCCAGCATATAGCTAACATACTCAAAATATTACCCTACGTAGGCATTTGGACAAAAAGAAGTGTGACATTTGAAAAAAAAAAAAATTATTTGAAACAAAGTACTTGAAATCGTGTTGTGTTTAGACATGCATTTAACTTGAAAAGAAGTTGATATTTTGTGAGTGGAAAAAAATTTCACTTGAAAGACTGGTCAAACCATTCTTTCAAACTTGAAACTCAACAACAACAACAACAACATCATACTCGGTGCAATCCCACAAGTGGGGACTACACTTCAAACTTAAAACTCATCTTCAAAACATTTCCAAAAAATCAGTCCGGTTCATAACCAAAATGCTTTTTTGAATAAAATTTGTAAGGAGAAACGGGTGCTTAACACTTTTTGATCTTTTAGAAATATGCAGCCATGGCCCATGAGTGCAAATTTAAATAGCGTTGCACTTTATTCCATAGTGCTGAGCAATCAGTATTTAAATAGTCTTAAACATCATTCTTGCATCTGTCTCACTGAGCCATTATATATGCACAACATATCAAACATGACCATAGTTTGAGCGGGGAATTTTGTGCCACCATCTGCATGGTGGCCAACAAGAGGGAGGGTGTTGCATAATGGAGATTGGTTGTTCAGTAGGGTAGAGATGTAAGTAGCTTCGGACGGCTGACCGTGGTTACTTGGGAGTTCAGATGGAGTTTAGCACCAGCCAATTCACAAAGTAAGGAAAGGGGAAAGTCGAAAGGGACTAAAAGGAGGAAGCAGGAAGCTGGTAGCAAATAAGGAGATGAAGCACCGGAAAGAGACCATTTTCTCTACCAAAAACAAGCTGCTATGAAGTTATAATCCCAAAATCAAACTCCTAATCTTCTTTGCTATTATAACAGGTAGGTATTACTTTTTGTTGATATAAACATAAGCATGATGAAAAGCTTCATGTAAACTGATAAACTGAATGAGCAAAGAAGCAAATCATATAGCCATCTCTATTTATTGCGAAATGAGAAAAGAGATGCTATCTGCAAAGGCAGAGAAATTACTTAAATGCATGGTAAGGAAACAAAATTTATAAATATGTCAGATTGCTTTGCTTTCCAATAGGCATTAAAATAAAATGAAGCTCAACATTTTCTAGTTTGTACCTCATTCTCCTGTACGATTCTTCAATTGAACTACGCAACAACAAAGAACAAGTTCCATTTGCAAAGCAATTGAAATCTATAAACAATTTCAAACACTACTTCTGCAATAATTTCCCCAGTTAAATAAGGAAATAAAATAAGCTAACATTACAATGCTCGCGAGGGAGGACCTGAAGCCTTCTCAACAGTCCGAGAAGCAAAACTATAAATTCTCCATCAATCTAAACCCTCCTTAAGGAGATGGATATCACACTTAAATTACAGCAAGCTCATTCATATATACATTGCATACTAAGAAAGAAAGTAATCATTAACTATTTACTTGAGGTAATTAGCAGACAATTCATACCTCATGATGAAGAAGCAGCCTTGATAGCTTTCTGCAACTCACTCTCAACATCACTAGCTCGATTCACATTTGAGGCGTTCTTCTTCAGCTCTTTCTTCGCGTTTTCTCCCCCGCTATTCCTCTTATTCCTCCACTGCTCAAAACCCCCTGAATTCTCAACCACCTGCACACCTACAAACTCTCCCTCACCAACACCAACACCCTTCCTACCAATATTCCCCATCTTCATCTCCTCCAACCTATGTTTCATCTCTCTATTCTCTCTCTGCAACATTTCCAACTCCTTCTTCATCCAAAAACACATACCTTTCAACAATTCATTTTCGCCCGAATTCTCATCCTTCTTATCCTTCACCTCCTTAGCTTCCTCAACTCTCTTAATCCCAATCTTATTCACACTCAAAAACGGCATCTTGCTCCCCAAATCCTTCGGAAAATTCACACCCCATCGACAATCCATCATAACCCTTTTCGTCAAAGGCAATTCCGTCTTCGCCATTACAGCAATCCCTTTAAAGACTGAATCTTTCGCATAATCCTCCATCGAAAACTCCTTAAAATTCAATGGCCTCTCCAAAGGAACAAACCCAAAATTCTCATCACCATTCTGCTTACTCACACCACTAGAATTCCCATCAGAACTAGTAGTGGTTTTTCGAAGCGAAAAAGAACCCAATTCGGGTTTGAACAAAAGGGTAAAACTGGGATTTTGATGAGGGCTCAAAGGAGAAAAAGAAAAGTTAGCAGAGATCACTAAAGGTGAATTCTTGGGAGACCCAAAAACGCCAATTCCAGATTTGAGGGTAAGAGTTAAAGGTGGGGTGGTTGGGGTAGTAGGGGGGGGGTTGGGGGGTGAAGCAGTGGAATAAGCAAGTTTAAGAGTAGGACCAGAAGGGAAACTTGTAGCAAGAGAAAGGGAGAGATCAGAAGGGTGATGGGTAGTAGTGGAGAAGCAAGAAAGGAAAGGGAGGTTAAAAATGGAAATTGGGATTTTGGCACGAAGGAGAAGTGGGTGATTTTGTGATTGTTTTTGGTTGTTGGGAGTTTGAGGTTGTTCTTGGAGTTTTAGTGAAAGCTTCATTGTTTTTCTCTCTGTATGAAAAAATGGAATCAGGAAGCTTTTTGTTTATGGAGGGTACTTGCCTTACCAAGATTGTGAAGCAGATAAGCTTTCGGGAGAAGTACGCTCCAGTTAAAATTAGAATTGGAGTGGTGTTTGCTCTTTTTTTTTTTAAAGAAAAATAAAAAATTGATTTTTGAAATTTCTTTTTTTAAATATGATTTTATGTCTTAACTTTTATAAATTATTAAAATTATCCAACTAAAATTTATCTATTAATAAAAAAAATATATAATTAGTCACTATTATAAAAATAATTATATATACATGATCATATTTAATCAATTTCAATTATGACATATATAATAATTACATTAATAGTCGTCTTTTCATATTTGAAAAATTTTAAATATGGATGTTATATTAACAGATCACTGCTTCCTATTTTTTAGGTAACAAATATTATCTTTCAAACAAATTTCTTTTTTTAAAATTTTATTTCCTTCATTTTTCGTTCCTAAAAAATAGAAAATGATGAGTTATTATTAAATTTTAGGGTGCCACTAATTTATGTCTTTAATTTTCTTATACATGAAAGATTTTACTGTGTGTGAATAAATTATTTCTATATAAAACATGCTTTGTATATTTATGGTATATTATATCATATACCATAAATATATAAATATGCTTAATATGTTTCTTTATACTTCATATTTTTATATATGTGTGTATATGGTATATACATGGTATAAACTTTATATATAACATACTTTGTATATTTTTATTATAAATATAATACTTTATATATTTATGGGTATAAATATAAATTAGCAGTAAAATAATATCTTAAATAAGGGAAAAAAAATTAAATAAGGGATACAAATAATAATGAGAGAAAAAAAGAGATATATATTAATTAGGATAGCATTAAATTTGAAATTATAATTATCTTATTCTTTAAAATTGTTATATACGTAATATTGAAAGGTAATGTTATAAGGAGAGTTTTATGTAAAAATTTAAAAGATTGGGGTTATATGTGATAATAATAAAAGTTAGAATTGGAGTTGGAAAATTGTGAAAACAACAACAACCTGTTTTCCCTTTTTAGAAAAAATTTTTGGATTATTTTTCAAATTTTTATGACCAAACACCACAATTTCCAACTCCAAAAATTTTTTTGGAAAAAAGAAAAAAAATTTCATGGCCAAAAGCTAATAATTTGGGTAAATTACTTGAAAAATTGGGTTACTCACATAAATCCCGGACAGGAAATTACATGTCATAGATCCAAATAAGGATGACTTTAGATATTTGACCCGAAAAAAAATATCTTTGAAGAATAACCTTCCTTACCTTTTTAAATATAGTACAAGTACCATTTTGCCCCTCTGCACCTCATATATATTTTTACACTTTTCATACTTATTTGTTTCTCAAATTTTATTTTCATTCTTTTCACTTTTTTATTTTTTCCTTTAATTTTATTACTCTCTTTTTTATTATTTTTAATTTTTATTTTTTCCTTTAATTTTATTATTCTATTTTTTATTTTTTTTATTTTTTATTTTTCTTTTAATTTTATTGTTGTGTTTTAATTTATTTGTCTCAATCTTTTTTTTTTCTTTTTTTTTTTTCAAGTATTGTCTATTTCTTTTCTTTTTTTTTTCCTTTTTTAGTTCATTTGTTTTTAACCTTTATTTTTCTTTTATTTTTGATTTTTACCAGTTCTCTTTTTTTTCCCTCGTTTTTCTCAAACTTTATTTTTATTTTTTCCTCTTATTTTTTACTTTCTCAATTTTTTAATTCTTCATTTTTTCTTAATCTTTATTTTTTTCTTGCCTTTTTTTTCTCAAACTCTTTTTTTTATTTCTCTTTTTTGTTTGATCGTTTTTTTCTTTTTTCAGTTCTCTTTTTTTCCCTCATTTTTTCTCAAACTTTATTTTTATTTTTCCTCTCATTTTTATTTTTCTCAATTTTTTTTAATTCTTCATTTTTTTCTTGATCTTTATTTTTTTCTTTCCTTTTTTTCTCAATCTTTTTTTTATTTCTCTATTTTGTTTTATCTTTTTTTTCTTTTTTTCTCAACTTCTATTATATTTTGCTAACAAATAAAAAATTAAATAATCTCCAAAGGCATCTTATTTTTTTGATATCAAAGCAAATTTAAGGGCATGAATTGTTGTTACGAAATTCTTTGAAAATTCTTGAGATAAGTCCTGTCTCTAAGGCGAGAGTTGTAGAATATCTCAGAAATAAGTACATAACGTGGTAGTTTCAACTCTTGTCCGTGGGACATAATTTATTATTTGAAAGTCCTTGAGCTAAGTTTTGTCTCTAAGGCAAGAGTTGTAAAACATCTCATAAATGAAGACATAACGTGGTAGTGTCAACTCTTGCTCGGGGGGCATAATTTATTATTTGAAAGTCCGTGAGCTAAGTCTTGCCTCTAAGGCAACAGTGGTAGAATATCCCAAACGAAGACATAACGTGGTAGTGTCAACTCTTACCCGTGGGACATAATTTATAGTTTGAAAGTCCTTGAGCTAAGTCTTGCCTCTAAGGCAAAAGTTGTAGAACATCTCATAAATGAAGACATAACGTGGTAGAGTCAAGTCTTGCCCGTGGGGCATAATTTGTAGTTTGAAAGTCCTTGAGCTAATTAGGTCTTGCCTCTAAGGCAATAATTGTAGAACATCTCATAAATGAAAACATAACGTTATAGAGTCAACTCAGCCCGTGGGGAATAATTTGTAGTTTGAAAGTCTTTCAGCTAATTAAGTCTTGCCTCTAAGGCAATAGTTGTAGAACATCTCATAAATGAAAACATAACGTTGTAGAGTCAACTCTTACCCGTGGGGTATAATTTGTAGTTTAAAAGTCCTTGAGCTAATTAAATTTTGCCTCTAAGGCAATAGTTGTAAAACATCTCATAAATGAAAACATAATGTGGTAGAGTCAAATCTTGCCCGTGGGGCATAATTTGTAGTTTGAAAGTCCTTGAGCTAATTAAGTCTTGCCCCTAAGGCAATAATTGTAGAACATCTCATAAATGAAAACATAATGTTGTAGAGTCAACTCTTGTCCGTGGGGCATAATTTGTAGTTTGAAAGTCCTTGAGCTAATTAAGTCTTGCCTCTAAGACAATAGTTGTAGAACATCTCATAAATAAAAATATAACGTGGTAGAGTCAACTTTTGCTCGTGGGGCATAATTTATTGTTTGAAAGTCCATGAGCTAAGTCATGCCTCTAAGATAAGAGTTATAAAACATCTCATAAATCAAAATACATTGTGGTAGTTTTTACTCTTGCCCATGAAACATAACTTGTTGCTTGAAAGTCATAAGTCTTGTCTCTACAATGTGGTATTGTCAACTCTTGCCAATAAAACGTATCTTGTTGTTTGAAAGTCATAAGCCTTGTCTTTATAATGTGATAGTATCAATTCTTGCTCATGAGATGTAACTTGAATGGAAGAAATCAAAGAAAAAATAACAAAAATAGTAAAAATTACGAAAAAAGAACAAAATGAAGAAAAATATTAAAATAAAAAACAAAAAAAATGTTGAAGTTGAGAGAGAATGGAAAAAAAATAAAGGTTGATAAAAAAAAATATTAAATAAAAATAAAGGTTGAGAAAAAAATAAAAGAAAAATAAAAATCAAAGAAAAAAATATATTTTTTATATAAAAGTAGACATTGAGAGGTGTAAATAAAAAAATAAGGGTTGAGAAAAACTAAAAAGAACAAAAAATAAGAGGATAGAAAGAATAAAAAATCAAAGTAAAATAAAAAAGAAAAAAAAAGAAATTGAGAGAAAAAAAGAAAAAAATAAAGGTTGAGAAAAATTACAAATAAAAAGTGAAAATAAAAAATAAAAATCAAAGTAAAATTAAAAAGAGAAAAAAATAAAAGTTGAAAGATATAAATATGGAGTTGTTATCCATTATGAGGATCGTTTATGTAATTTACTCAATTGGTTAAGGGTAATTTCATCCAAAAAATATGAGTTAATAAGTAAAGGCTATTTTAACAAAGCCTTTTTATCTGGGCTAAAATTTGAAAGCCACCCTAATTTGGGTCTATTTTGAGATTCTCCCAATCCCGGATGTTTAATGGGTTCAACACTTTTTATTATAACTTTATTAAATTATAAGATATCTTGGATTTTTATTTCTGTGATACATATCTTTAACCTTAGTACATATACATTGTGATACATTTGTAATTAAATGGTTAGTTAAATATGGATGTAACTAATTTTCAATTATTACAGGGAGTAAAATCAGATACAAATCATGATATAAATATAGTTGGTTCCAAATGTATCGTTAACATATGTAAATTATTTATTTTGTGTGAGATTGAATTTCTAATGGGTATTGAGTAATTTTACCAAATGTTAAATGTATCAAACATTTATAAATAAATCAAAAATATTAATTACTATCACAAAGTATTGGCTATATGTATCACCCGTATTCCAACTACAAACGTATTATTTTGGTAATGTATATATTTTTAATAATTGATTAACAAAATCAATATATTTTTTATATTATTATATCAGTGTTACATGTGTCATTTTTTACAGGATAAAATGTCTCAATGGTCCGCGTATAAAGTGTATCACGAAATTAAATTAAATATGATATGTATCAATTGAAAAATATCCAAACTGAATGAGGGTAGTGAAACCATTAAATGACTAAAAAACATATGCATCATCCTTAAATTTATGAAAATGGTACACTAGTTCTTGATATGTCTATATATGTATTAAATACATTTTATTTGATCATATAATTGATACATATGTATACGTCTTGATACATATTTATATGTCTTGATACTGATGATTTATACATATAATCCACCACCACCACCACCACCACCCTCCGTCGTTCGTCTGCATCATCACTGTCACCTTAGCTACCCCACCCCTCCTTTGTTCGGCCTCACCAACACCGTCATTTTGATCATTCTTTTCGAAAATCTAATAACCGATTGTTCAATTTCTCCTCTTTCCCTTAATGGGTATTGACTTAAAAGTTAAAAAAAAATCAAAATTGATAAAAGAAAAGTCGATAAAAAAAGACAATGAAATTGATGAAGAAGTTACAGTAATGGTGATGAAAGTTGTCTCAATTGATGATAATTTGGAAGAGATTTTACGGGATGAATTTTTGAAAAAAAAAATGGGTTGCATGCGTTAATTGTGGAGTAAAAGTAGGATGGAATTTTTGTTCATATGTATCAAGAGTAAAATATTAAATTTGAATTTTTAAGTAATTATTTAAAAGGTAAGGAATTTTTGGTAATAAGGTCTCTTAGATTGGTGATTTTGTGTAATTTTTTCTGAAAAATTTACATAAATATATATCCTAACTTTCTATTATTACGTAAAATTCCATCTTCCAAAACTAATTATAAATATCACATTTTTTTACACTCACTCTCCATAAACTCCGTATGCCTATCACAACTCCCCTTTTATTACTCCTAATGCTCTACAATTTGTGCCGAAAATAAAGCAACCATAGTTTTACTGTTCAAGGTTTGAATTTACAATCTTCTTCTTCAATATCTCAACGAGTCAAAGATAACATAGCTTTCCAATCCCTTTGCCGGTGAACCATGTCGTCGGCGCCCCCTCCAATTTATTTTTTCCAGCAAACCATGCTAGTGATGATGGGGGTTCTTCGATATTATCCATTTTTTCAAAGAATCAGCACGACCTCGACGAACCACGCCAGTGGTGGTGGGGTTCTTCGATGTTCTTCAAGTATGAAACATAGCTATGGTATGTATAGGGGTAAAGTCATGAAATCTTCAAGTAAGAAAAAAAATTAAAGAATCAGCACGACCTCAACTTTCAAAGGTTTTGTGATTTAATTTTAGATCTGTATTTTTTTCTTGATTTTATTGCTTTCCTATGCATTGTTATACATAGTTATGTTAAGTATAGGGATAAAGTCATTTTTTTTATGAAATCTGCTCTTATTTCTACTCCATATACATTAATACACAATGTATATGATTGACTCATTCTGTTTTTTTATACATGTAAGGGTTATGTATAAGGGTTGTGAGTGGTGTTGACACCTAATTTTTGCTCTCCACTACTAAATTTAATCCTGAGTTTCTTCAATTTTAAATAAAAGTGAAATATTTATTTCATCTAGACAAATGCGCTCTAAAATATTTATTTAGGTTAATTTTCTCATTTAAGTGACGATTATATATTTTTCGTATTCACATACACGAGATTGTGTAAATTTTGTTACTTGAATGAATATTTTTATCAAAGTTTGAGTTTTTTTATGGAAATAAGCTTGACAATTAATTTAAATGGATAAAGTCTTGATTTAAATATAATTTACTCTTAAAAATAATTTATTTGGATGAATATATGTTTGATTTTATTAAATCAAGAAGCTCGGGATTAAAGGAAGTATTAATTCGTATCAAATTTCAATTTAATTTAGTCAATCTATTAGATTTGGTCATAATTGAAATCAAATTGGCCATAATTGTAATGCAATTTGCCAATTGATTTTTAATTTGGTCAAAATTAAATAAATTTGGCTAAATTTTAAATTTCAATTGGGGTTATATTTTAAATAACCCTAAAATTTCCAAAAATTCTCATAACTTCTACCCAATTCCCACAAAAAATAATTTCAAATTTAAAATTTAAAATTTTGTACTAGATTGTTCAATTCTCCCACCTTATCTTCCACCTCATCTTATCTTCAATTTTAAAATTCTAAAAAACACTCCTAAATTTTTTCTCCCACATTGGTGGATGAAAAGAATTGAATCCACATTCTTTCCTATAAGTACTTTTCTCCCACATTGGTGGATGAAAAGAATGAAATCCCCATTTTTTCTTATAAACACTACCATTATTTTGGTAGAAAGGAAGTCTCAAAGCATCAAAGAATTGACAAACTTTTGACCAAATAGTTGAAATATTTTTTTTAGTGAGAAAACAAGAAGTCTCAAGGTTGGAAAAAAAAGTTTTGAGTAAAGAAGTTTTCTTTTAGTAATTGTTTTCTTTTTCATGAAAATTGCGGGCAAATTGAAGTTCTCGAGTTGAACGTTTTCCGGTGGTGATCAAGACTCCGAAGAAAATTTGTAGTTCCATTTTGCTGCACCAAAAAGGTAAACACACCTTTCCCTCTTTTTAGTTTTATTATCGTTTTCTTTTTCATATTTCATAATTGTAATTTTGTTTGCTGAGATTGTTTGTTGTAGATGGCTTGAAGGCCATAGGATGTTATGGTATCAATATTATGGCTATTTTCATATTCAAGATTTATGGTTATAATTTTTATTGAAATGGTGTAGAACTAAAATAGGAGTTGCCATAATTGGACACTCTTTCTTAGAATTAATCTTTTACTATTTCTTCTATCTTGTCTTCGAATATTATTTTTCAAACATGTTTAATATATATTATTTACTTCACTTCGCTTATTGGTTTACTTCTTAAAGTATTTTTATTCATTTAGATGTCTCATTGTTATTCACATGCTATAGTGATTTTTTTCTAAGTTATAGATATGTTGATTGATCCACTTTGTATTAAAAAGTGTTGTTACATTAGTACGTCTTGTATTTCATATTTGAAGTGCTATTTTCTTATCTCTTGCTCACTCTTCTTTTTTCTCCGTTTAATGAAAACATGCCTTAGACTTCATTATATCATAGTATTTGGAGCAAATATGTGTTAATCTATTTGTCCAAATTTTAAGCAACTATGCTTGTGGATTCATGTCTTCTTTTCAAGGCCTAATTAATTATATTGTGCTAGATTCAATTTTTTGTAAGATTGTTTAGGAGATGAGTTAATTTTATTTTCGTTGGATAATTTGGTTTGCTTTGATATCATAACTTACTATTTCTTTATGCTTGAGAATATTATTTTTTTCATCTCATCATTTATCTATTAAGTGTTGAATTTTCGAACACATATTATTTTTTTTTCTTTTATTCTTTCCTTTGCATGAATTTGTTTTGGAGTCAAAATGGACTCCTTTCCTCTTGCATTCGTAATGGGCCAATGAGGCCCATCTCTTCGAGTCAAGTTTGAAGTTTTAAACCCAAAGTCGATTATATGACGTGCGGGTGCAAGAAGATGAAAGAAGAAAGAAAATGGGTGAAAACCCATTGATGAGGTTATTAAGAGGTATGAAAAGCCTTGATTTTTATTTATTCATTTGTTTATTCATTCATTTGGGCCTCGAAACCAAAGTTGTAATTTAATACAGGTGAAGCAAATTTTGGGCCTCAAAGATTCGAAAACTAGCTTAGGACAGGTTATGGGCCAAAAACCCAAGTATTTAGATTAGGACAGGTGGAGATGGATCAAAAGCCCAAATTAGCATAGGAAAAGATTTATGATTTGAGCCTAATGGCCTAAGTCCTTTAATCTCCTACTTTCCCTTTTATATGCTAATTGTTCTTAGTTTTCTTAGACTTAGTTAAAATTCCTGCTAAGTCGTCAGAATTTGTTTTGCATAAATCTTGAAGACAATTTTTCTTAATCGTTTTCTTTTCAAAAAATCAATTTCCCTATTTAAAGTTAGTCAAAAAAGTTATTTTCAAATAGTCCGGATAGCCATAATTTAGTGGATACCCTTGGTACCTTAACAACCTTTCAAGAGTATTGTCACGACCCAAAAATGAGGGTCATGATGACACTTGTCGCGACGTATCTTGACAAGTAAACCTATCACCCAAACTGATACAAAAAGAGGAAAAGAACAGAAATATCCCAAGGTAAGGTTTCTAGAACAAAGCGGAACCATATAAATAATCATAACAATGCAGAAAGAACTTATCCAAAATACCAATTATGCCCAAAACTAGGTGTCAATAGTGTAAGAACTACTAATACAATCCAAGAGTCAAATACATCAAAAAAATAACCACAAAAGGAATAATATCTGTTTTCAAATACTAATAAAGATATAACTACTTTAGAAAGATAGAGGTGAACTTCGGACGCATGAATATCCAACCGTTACCTTGGAAGCTCCAACAATCACTCGAGTTAAGAAATTTGAGGCGCACTCGAGCTAGGACCTACACCAAAAGAGCGCAGTAGGCATGAGTACGGTCCACTTGTACTCAGTAGGTATCATAGGTTGACCAAGCAAAGTAGTAAATAAAGCATACAAAATATACACTAAAGGCACGTCACCTGCAATCAGAAAATGTCCCACAATGGTAGCCCACACCACTTGCATTAACAGTTCTAATATATATATATCACATATATTACAATGACACACCAAGATATAGAACACAAGTATACATTATGTCACATATAAATAGAACAATAGAGAACATGTAGATACAAGATCATCAAATATAATTAAAGGAAGATAAGAAAAATACATAGATGACAAGTCAATAAGGCAATACAACAAAACATAAACACAATAAAGTGATGATGATGCACGAGGTCATCGTACAACCTTCGGGATCGTCGCACAATCCCCGTATATACCTAAGGAGATAAAGCTTTCAAACGTAGGACCCATGGGGGGTTTGTCAACCCGTGAACAATCCACATATCTCATATGTCCTTTCTGACACATCCCTCAAAAAAAGGATTTTATAATGTGTTACAATATCTTTTAAAAAGGTGTTGCTAGTGTTTCTCAGATGTTGCCACGTTGGTACCAATGTTTCATGAATGAGTATGGTATGAAGATGTAATGCTCACAACCAATCACAATGAGTATTTCCACAACAACCACATGATATATTTTCACAACCAACCACAATGATATTTTTCCACAACCATATGAGCCAATATCCACTCATTATTTTCATATCATCCATGAATTTTCACATGTCTCATTTGCCAATAAAGTATAAATATTATCACAATACACCAATGATACCACATTAAGCATTTTAACAACACAGTACAATTATTAATATGTATTCAAGACTATCAATATCACATAGAACCCCACACGGTCATACATATCACATAATATCTCAGTTTCGACAATTACATCACATATAAGCCTCCACAAGGGCACACCACATAGATCGCCATTTTCATGATTAGTTCCCACCCTTAACATGCATTTTATACCATCCTTTACTATCTAGCTCAGTCTAAGAAAGTTAAGCTATAGCTTACCTCGAAAGCCGAAACTGGTCCGTTACACTTGAATCTGCGATCTTACTTTTCACGAAAAATTCCGAACTCTATTAAAAACATCAAATATGATATCTACGCATCAAAATAAAACCAACGATACCCATTTGACTACTTTTGATTCGGGGTCAAAACGGACCCCCAAAATGGATTTCCAAAAAAGAAGGGCAAAATCAAAACTTTACTTCAAAAACATGTTTTTCATGTTTTTAGAAACCTACAGCTGAAAACTCAAGTTAAATCGAGTAAAAAAAAGGGTTCCTTTACCGGGTAAAATCTTTGAAATCCGGGTTAAAATCAAGAATCAAAATTATTTTGAAGGTTATATTGATGAAAAACTAGTAATTATGAGATAAAAATATTATTCAAGTGAAAAGAGTAAAATTTTGGTTTAAAATCATGCCCTAAGATTTTTGGAGTTTTGAGAAATTTATCATGAAATTATTAAGAAAAGAAGTGAATTCTTACTTTAAATCCGTAATAAAACCAAGAAATAGATGTTAATCTATGTTCCCAAGCTCCCACAAGCTTCACTTTTAAGCTACCAAACTATTTAGAGTTTAACTCTCAAGAGACAAGATGAAAAATGAGCAAAATGAGCCAAAAAGGGGGAAAAATCTTCTATTTATTGCAGATTTTCTACAATACTGTGCAGTTTTTTTTCCTCAAGTCGAAATGGATTTCGAGGAGGTGCCTGGGATTCGTTTAGAGTCTGATTTATGCAAATGAACTATTCAATCACACTAAATTCGACGTTCTGAACGCGATGACGATATTAGATTTTCAAAAAAAAAAAATCATTTTAACAAAGTTGACCCCCAAAATTCAAAATTATAATTTTCCAAATCGAGGGTCAAAATGAGATTTAAAAGCCGTAAAATCATATCAAACATGCTAACACCCAAAAATCAACACTCTGGATCTGCTGGCGAAGTCGAATTTTTCATCCGAGATCGTTTCGATCAAATATGGGTCCCACATTCATATTTCCAATTTTCCAAATTTCCGACCAATAGGTCGTAATGAGCTCGGGTGCACGGGGACCCGAACCAAAGGTGTACCTAGCCTAAAATCAATATTCTGGAGCTGCTGGTGCAGTCCGTCAGCCATCCGTCGCACGGATCAAAAGATATCCACATAAATCCAAAATAAGGCTCTCGAAGCCATCAAAAACCACAATATTACATAAATGATACCAAAATGCATCGAAAATCATGTCATCACTCCCACACTCCAAAAATATCATAATGCAACTATGGAAAGGGGTAAAATAGTCAAATCACACAAAACCATAAATTTCACCTATTTCATCAAATTTTTAGGTCGTTACATCATCCACCACTAAAAATCTAGTTCGTCCTCGAACTAAGGCAAAGAAATACCTGAATCAATGAAAAGCTGGGGATAGAAACTACACATATCAGACTCAACCTCTCAAGTGGCTTCATTTACAGGTTAATGTCGCCACTAGACCTTAACCACAGGGATTACTCTAGAGCGCAACCGCCTACCATCCCTAGCCAAAATGGAAATCGATTCCTCAACAAATGACAACCGCTCATCTAACCAAAGTGACTCCCAATGAATGACAAGAGACTCATCAAGAATATAGCAATGAAGCATAGAAACATGAAAACTGGATGAACAACTGATAGATAAGGGGGCAAAACCAACTCATAAGCCACATCACCAATAGTCCGAAGAATCTCAAATAAACCAATATACCTGGGGCTAAGCTTGCCCCTCTTCCCAAACCTCATCACACCCTTCATGGGTGAAACTTGAAGAAAAATATGATCACCAACACCAAATCTCAAGGCACGAAGTCTACGATTAGCATAATACTTCTGCATACTCTGAGCCGCTCTAAGTCTATATTGAATGATTCAGACCCTATCCAAAGACTCACGAAGCAAGTTCGTACCTCAAGGTCTCACCTCTGAAATATCGAACCAACTTACTGGAGAGCGATAGCGTCTACTATACAATGCCTCAAAATAAGCCATGTCAATACTGGTATGGTAGCTATTATTATATGCAAACTCTACTAAAGCCCAATGCTGCTTGCACTGGCCACCAAAATCCATCACGCATGCGCAAAGCATATCTTCCAAAACTTGTATAGTCCCCTCTGATTGGCCATCAATCTGAGGGTGAGACGCTGTACTAAAATCCACTCGAGCACCCAATTCATCCTGAAAAGTCTTTCAAAAGTGAGATGTGAACACAGGACCTCGATCTGAAATAATGGACACTGGCACACCATGCAGACGCACAATCTTACGAATGTAGATACGAGTCAACCTCTCAGCACTGAGACCTGAACCAGAATAAAATGAGCTGACTTGGTCAATCGATCCACAATGACCCAAACATTGTCAGAATCATGAGATGTACGAGGCAAACCAGTCACAAAGCCCATAGTGATGCATTCCCACTTCCACTTAGGAATGGGTAACCTCTGAAGCAAACCACCATGTCTCATATGCTCGGCCTTCACCTGTTGACAACATAGGCAATGAGCCACAAAATCTTCTATATCTCGCCTCATACCACCCCACCAGTAGTGCTGTCTCAAATCACAGTACATCTTAGTCATACCTAGATGGATAGAATATCTGGAACAATGGTCCTCCTCCAAGATCAACCTTATCCAGTCATCCACTTTCGGCACACAAACTTGGCCTCTAATCCGCAAAACTCTATGTGAATCAAGTGAGGCTTCCTTAGTCTCTCTATCCAATACCTTGTCTTAAATCGACCTCAATCCAATATCATCAAACTGATGAGCTCGGATCTGCTCAATCAAAGAAGATCTAGCATCCACAAATGCCAAAACACGCTCCGATGTTGAAATATCAAATCTAACCATCTGGTTAGCTAAAGACTGAACCTCTAAGGCCAAAGGCCTCTCCTGGATCAAAAGATACGCCAAGCTACCCATGCTAGTAGACTTTCGGCTCAAGGCATCTGCAACAATATTAGCCTTGCCCAGATGGTAGAGAATAGTCAAGTCATAATCCTTAAGCAACTCAAGCCAACGACGCTACCTCATATTAAGATCTCACTGAGTAAAGAAGTACTGAAGGCTACGATGATCTGAAAAGATCTCACAATGGACTCCGTACAAGTAGTGCCTCCACAACTTCAAGGCAAACACAACTGTGCACAACTTCAAATCATGGGAAGGATAATTCCTCTCATGAGGCTTTAATTGACGAGATGCATAAGCAATTACCTAGCCCTTCTGCATTAACCCAACACCTGAAGCATCACAAAAGACAGTAAAGCCTACACCCTCCTTAGGCAAAGCTAATATAGGACCTGAAGTTAACAAATCCTTGAGCTTCAGGAAGCTCGCCTCACAAACATCGGACCACTTAGCACATCAAGAAAATGTAGATAAAATAAAATAATGAAGCACTTTAGCACATCAAAGTGGCACATTATATTTAAATTGGGTCGTCCTTCCTTGAGACAGTTGGATCGTCACTCCGTTCAAAGTGGCACATTACATTTAAATTGGGTCGTCCATCCTTCAATGAGACACGTTGAATTGTCACTCCGTTCAAAGTGGCACGCTACATTTAAATTAGGTCAGTCGCTACGTTGGACCGTCACTCTGTTCAAAGTGGCATGTTACATTTAAATTGGGTAATCCACCCTTCAATGAGGCACGTTGGACCGTCAAGGGTCGTCCGCCCATCAATGAGGCACGTTGGATCGTCACTCCGTTCAAAGTGGCATGTTATATTTAAATTGGTTCGTCCGCCCTTCAATGAGGCACGTTGGACCGTCACTCCATTTAAGGTGGTATATTACATTTAAATTGGGTCGTCCGCCCTTCAATGAGACACGTTGGATCGTCAATCCGTTCAAAGTGGTATGATACATTTAAATTGGGTCGTCCGCTCTTCAATAAGGCACGTTGGACCGTCACTCCATTCAAAGTGGCACGTTACATTTAAATTGGGTCGTCCGCCCTTCAATGATACACGTTGGACCGTCACTCCATTCAAAGTGACATGTTACTTTTAAATTGGGTCATTCGTCTTTCAATGAGACACGTTGGATCTTCACTCCATTCAAAGTGGCACAATATTTTTAGAACAGGTTATGCAACTTTGTTCATCAACTATCTCAATATAGCATATTCAAACAGGTTTGTGCTAATTTACATTTGTGTAATGCTATATTTACAACTAATTATTTGCTTAAGTTGTTGTCGAGAGCATCCAAAAGGATGAATTTCTCAAATCAAAGCCACAGGTGTGGACGACTCCAAAAAGGACGCAGCACAACGTGGAACTTTTTCTTAGCAGCAAAATGGGACGTATTCTAGAGAAGGACGTCAAACTCTTTGGATGTGACCTAAAGGATGATTGTCACCGTACTCAAACCACGCCCCTGTTAGAAGGCGCGTGGGTACCTTGAGTTTTTTTTTTCAGCTTCACCTTTGGGATATTTCTACACTCATATCGAGGGTAACCTTCTCTTTTCTTCAATCGAGTGATAGGACACCTAGAGCTGTGGAAATTATGTTCGAGTAAGTTCGTGCCTATGGATGTGAAGGATCCCACTTTCATGGTTAAGAGGTTACAAGCCTCTTTTTCGCAACTCTATCAACCTGTCACTCATCCTGAGCCAAAAATTATCTGGAATAAAAGACTATCTTTTTTACCGATTGAGTCAAACTACAAGCAGTCGGATTCCCTGAGTCTCGGGGATATGTAGGCTGGGCTCTATGTTGAAAACTCGACTGCATTCCAACCTACCCCCAATCTCTTTCAGAAATGAATTTATGGTCGGATAAAAATTAGGAACGTCAAACTTCCTTTGCATAGGGTTACTTGCATTCTCCCTACCCAAAGGGAGGGGGCAGTTGTAGGCTGGGCAGTTGTATTTCATTAAAGGTAAAAGAGAAATTTTAAAGTTAATTGTTTCTAATTATAGTAAGGCACCCAAGCGCTTTTTAGACCAGCTCAGTTCTCTTATCCATCTGTCTAATGCAACATTTTTTTTGGAACGGATTAAAACGAAAAGTGTGCCACATAAATTGAGACGGAGCGAATATTTTTTATCTTGTTGCTATTCTTGTTTTTGTTTTTATTTTTGTGACATTATATTAGGGGTACAGGTAGTTCGGCAATATTTCAAAATATTAATCAAATAAATTTTATTTGTAAATTAAAAGAATAATTTTTTCTTAGAGTAAATTTTAGATTTTATTTTTATCGAAAAAGGATCCAAAATGCCCTTTAACTATGTAAAACGGTGCGAAAATGCCTTTTATCGAAAAAGGATCCAAAATGCCCTTTAACTATGTAAAACGGTGCGAAAATGCCCTCCGTCTACCTATTGGGCCTAAAATGCCCTTTCCGTCTACCTATTGGGCCTAAAATGTCCTTCTTACCTACCTATTGAACCTAAAATGCCCTCTCCGTCTAGCTATTGGGCCTATTTTACCCTTTTATTTATGCAAATTAAATGAAAAGGTCATACTTAATCACAAAAATAATAGTACTTTTTCAATATTAGAAAAATAAATTTTTTTTTACATATATAGCCATTTAAAAAAATTAGAAAATATAATTATAATTCCTAATTTAATGCTATAACTAATTATCAATTCACCTTAAATTAAGAGATATATTTTCAATCTTCAAATTAAAAGTGAAAAAGATAATCCCTGGTTTCAAATCTTTCTCTCTCTTCTATTTAAAATTTAAATATTTTTAAATAAACTAAGATTTCATTATTTTCTCGTGTATGTTTCATTTTTTTCATGTATGTTAATCATTTAGTATTATTTTACTATCATATATTTTTAATTCTAATGTAATGGGTTTACCATAATTTTTATGAATAAATATTTATGAAATTAAAGTTATTATATTTGAAGTACAAATATACCGTGTATTTTTGTTGTTTAAATACAATTTATGTCAAATTCAAATTATCGTTATATTTTTTTATATAATTTATGGGATAAATATTTCTGGTATATCTCATTATGTGGGAAGTACTTTTCTTGTTAATAAATTATTTATTAAATATAAATATATATTTCCAGTATTACATGATGTAAACTTTTTATAACTAAAATATACCATGCATGTTTATGGTATAACTATAATTTATATGGTATAAATATAATTTGTATGATATAAATATATCATTTATTTTTATGATATAAATATAATTTGTATAATACATAAATATACCATGAATTTTTATGGTATAAATATACCATATATTTTTGTGAAGGTATCGTGAAGGCAGGCAATAAAAATGAAAAACAAAAATTTTTGATAAAGTATATAAAAAATGAATGAACAAAGGCTTCCATAAAAATAGGCAATAAATAAAAAAATATGGGAATTTAATATATAACTATTTTTCTATATATTAGAATCTGTTGTAAAATTAAATATTATATATGCTATATCTGACAACCAACTAATACGGCTATGTATATGTAATAGTTTTTTAAAAATGACTATTTATGTTGTTTTTATTTTTAATTATCAGATCAACTTAGAATGACAAAAAATTGATATTGTTCACTATTTATTTGATTAAAATTAATAAAAATAATAAATTTTTATGTAGTTTAATAAAGATAAATTGTGGAATTATATAATTTTTTTCTTAAATAAAAGGACAAAATAGCCCCAACAAGTAGACGAAAAGGATATTTTAGGCCCAATAGGTAGACAAAAAGGGCATTTTAGGCCCAATAGGTAGACGAAAGATATTATTGCACCATTTCCCATAGTTAAAGAGCATTTTAGACCCTTTTTCATATTTTTATTTCAAACACATGCATGCACCAATGCTATTTTCCTTTTTATTTTACTGATAGTTTTTAAGTTTAAAGCTTTAAATGATCCAAATGAGTTTTACCTTATGTTGAATTAATTTCATCATTTTTCCTCAATTAAACTTATATTGACTAACTTATTTTTCGTTATTTTTTCCTTAATTAAACTTATATTGATTAACCTATTTAAAAAAAAAAGAGACATTCAAAGTAATATAATAAATATTTAATACACTAATTATTGTATGAACATCAATAAAATTAACTTATAAATAAAGATACAATTTAATTCAAATAATTAAAAGACTTGATTCAACAAAATACTTTTGCAGATGTTCCTTCACATTAAACCATACAAAAGAAATTGAAAAGTTTATGATTTTTCTTAAAACTTTAGTAGTTTCTTTTCCATAAAAATACATGCTAAGAAAAGCTGCATTTTTTTTCATAATTTAATTTATTTATTTAAAAAATTTATATTGATATTTCTTAAACATATATGAAGCTTTAATATTTCATGTTTAAATTAATCATTTTATACTAAATTTTATAAAATATTGATTATCCTTCTTTTTTTTAAAAAATTTGTTATTAAAAAGTGTGAAAAATAATCACTCTCGTTTTCATTATTTAATATCATTAAAATTTGGATAGTTAAATTGTATTTTTTAAAAGATTAACTTTTTAGACATTTTTAGCTATATATAAAACATAATTTTTAATTTAATAATCAATGTATTAAGTAATGTCATGGTACTTTGTTTATCTGTTCATGACCAATTTATTAGGAAAAAAAGATAATTTAAAATAATACTAATAAACATTTCCACAAATAGAAAGACGATAAATTTTGGATCAATTTAGAATTTAAGGATCAATTTTGAATTTGATTGTATAAATAATTTTTATGGTGTCACTGTCACTTTTCCATGACTCGTCACTTTTGTAGTATTTAATAAACCCATATAATTGTTTAAATTTACCAAAATGGATGAAATTTGTCGAGTAATTAAAACTTAAATTAGGATAAAATTGATAAAAAAGCCTCATGTGAGGACTACAAAATCTCATATTTAAAATTAAAGAGTAAATAGTTAATCACTCTTGTATTGTGATTGTTTTAGACTTTGAGAATTCTGAAGCGTTGAGGAAGGGCAAGGCTCTTGCAAATTACAATAAAATCTCCCTAAATTAATACTCGTTAAATTAATAAATTAATATTTTTCTCCGAACTCAACTCGGGCTAATGGAAAAAATCATCGATTTTGATAAGATAATAAGTTAATATATTCTCGGAAGACCACTATATAAATACATAGTCCCGTTAATATTATAAGTTAAGAATTCTTTAAAATTACAAAACATCAAAGATAATTTAGTGAAATATGATTCTAATGTTCTTTTTTAGTTAAAATGTAAATATAATTGAAGTTCATCTCTATTTTTCTCACCGTATCCAAAAGTTTTAGTGTTGTCTTCTCGAACTGCACGAAAAAATTGTGAAGAGTTCTAGATGCGACAAGTGCTTCTTCATGAGTAACTAGTTCCAAAGGCATTGTATCGTTTTCAACTTTATTATCAACATTGTTTTCTTCGATGATATCCATAATTTTTTCTAAGCTTTGGACCTCTAAATATGTATTATTTTCACCCGTATAATCTAACATGCTATTGACATCCATTTTACTATGATAACCGAAATCATTAATCATGACCTCATGTTAATCAATGTCGTTTTCACAACTTCATAAATTAGTAAGGTACTCAAAATTACTCATCTATCTTGAATCTTGAAAGCACTCTTAAATTAATAGATATTAATTTATCGATTAAATAATATCTTTATAAAATAATAATAATTCATGATCCCAACAATGTTAATTTAAAGAGGTTTTACTGTAGCTTGAAATTTGATTTATTCAGTGAGTTAGGTTATTGTTTAAATGAAATTTGACTTAATTTAGTTCCTAGTATATTTCTCAATTAAGTGACATGTTGAATAGTCTTCAAACATACTTGTGGTTGATGATTGATGGTTTGTTAATGCTTGAATGAATAAGTTGTTGATTGTTGAACTTGAGATATGATTGTGCATTTGTAAAACTAAGTGCACTTGTGATATTATTCAGATGAGATGGTAAAAGTGGAAATAAAAATGGTTATTATTATTATTATTATGGATCGGGTACCACACCGGTACGACATCATTACTATTATTATGGACTGATACCACACCGATACAATATTATTATTGTGGATCGGATACCATATCGGTATAATAGATGAATCCAAGTATGTCTCTACAAGTCACGACTAGTTTGACAGAAATAACATCCCTTAGCACATGTGTACAAATTAGTGTTTGGGTTATGAGTTAGTATAAGATATCGTGATAATAAAGAAACTAAAATAAATACAAAAGAGATTGAGGTAGGCATATATACATACTATAATGTGATTACTAAGTTCGTGAATTTGTGATTGTTTATGATAGTATATGTGGCTTATACGACTTGTTTATTGATGATCATCTGTTGAATAAACTATTTGCTTTGTGTTGAAGTTCATGTTCTACTTGTTTGTTTGATTTAATCATATACCCGTTACTAAATTAGGTCGGCCTATGATGTTTACCAGTACACAGTGGTTTGTATTGATACTATCATATACTCTTCTTTTGTTGAGTGCAGATAATATTCCAGAGACTCAAACATGACCTCATCTCTAGTGGGATCGGTTGATTCAATCCGAAGATGAGCTATTTACAACGTAGGCTACCACAGATCTTTGTAATTCTTATTGTGTTTCCTTAGGATAATGGCTTTTTATTTTATTAGTGATTTTCAGATACTTTAAGAGATTGAATTTTGGATTAGAGTCTTGTACGGTGACTTTCAGATTCTGAGAATGTAATAGTTAGGTTTTGATATTATTCTATCTTAATTGATGAATAGGTTAAAAGTTTGGTTAGATGATTCTCCCATTAGAAGGTTAATGTACGTGACATTCACGACCATTTGAATCGTGACATGTGCATTGATTGGTTTGATTTAATTTTGTGTATTATCAGTCGATTTATTTACTTTCAGTTTGTGAACATGCAAATTATTGGTAATAAAACCAATAAGATATTTCGTTATCGTTTTCCAGTTAATCAATTACTGCATTTTAACTGATAAAAAAATTCTCTTTAATTTTCTTTGGACTTTCACTTATTTTCATCTGTTCATATATATATATATATATATATATATATATATATATATATCATGCATAAAAGTCAATATAAACTATAAGCATAAGTAAATTTAAATGCATTATTATTAAAGTAAACTTGTTTTCTTTCTAGTTAAGTAGCAAACTTGAATATAATAGCAACATTAGCAATCTCTCAAAAAGAAAAATAAGGTTAGTTCATAGTTACATTGGTGGGCAGAACCCACCAAACCAACGACTTTAGAAAGAAAACGACAACACTAAGATAAGAACTATAAAATGCAAAACTAATAGGGTATATATTTAAAATCTAAAGCCACTATTATATAAGTAGAGAACTAGAGACAAAAATATAATTTTAATATAATCCTTTTAGGTTATCGGTTTAACCATTAACTGAAATCTTAAAATTTAAACTAAACCAATAACCTAATTAAAAAATACAATATTGTTGAAAAATAATTAATCCAAAAACCTAATATCGATAAACCTATAACATTTTTATCGATTCGATTTATCAGTTAAATCGATTATTGCACACTCATACCAATATAACGTGAATTTTTTAAATAAAAATATTAACTATGCAACACCCATAACATATCTCAATTAAACCACTATTTTATAAGTAAATTTTATCCAGTTCGATCTAACTTAAGAAGTATAATCACAGTGTACAATTTCATCTAGCATATAATTCCTAAAATATTTCATATGAAATATATATATATATATATATATATATATATATATA